>NC_142940.1:50565717-50578217 GCF_046866305.1 Octopus bimaculoides | reverse complement strand
TCCCAGGTCAGCTGTGGACAATCAGACTAAGGGTGAAATATGTTGCATCTGTGAGCAATCGTATCTTTATTTCTCTAGGCATATAATAAGGACACTGGATAACCTACATTATCCAGTGTCCTTATTTTTTCTTTAATACAGTAGAGCAGGGGTTTTCAAACTTTTTGACTTGCGGACCCCTTTATATTTCAGGCTTATAAACGCTTATGAAATTTATACATAAATATTTGCTTAAAATAACATGTATTTTTACATTTATATATTTAATAGTATTTAACAAATAGGTTTATTGTCAATTAAAAGATTTCGATTAAAAAAACATATATAAAATCAAATTGCCCATAAAAAGTATTTGCTGTCCACGGACCGCCTGTGGTCCACGGACCACAGTTTGAAAACCCCTGCAGTAAAGTGTGATTTCAAGGAGATTTGGTGGTTAATTCTAGCAGGCTGTAGTTTTAAAAAACTCCAGTTTGCTAGTGAGAAGAAGAATGAAGCTGATAAAACGACAGTTTGTCTTTACTTGGAACTACTAAACCTAGAGAGATTCTCTAAAGGCAGCAGACTCTTTCCCATTTGATAGTGGTGGTGGTGATGGTGGTGGTGGTGGTGGCGATGGTGGTTGCTGTTTTTCTCCCAAGTCAATCCTATGATTAAAGATATTCCAACCAGGACCATCTTGTCTTTCTATATATCCGATATAGCTTCCTCATTTTTTTTTTTTTTTTTGGTTGCTATTTCTAGCAGATTGAGCATATTGGGATTCTCATGTTGGTTCTGGATGATGATGATGATGATGGCGGAGTGAGTGAGTATACTGATGACTGAATCCAATGTTATACGGTGACTGGCCTTCGTGCCAGTGGCACGTAAAAGCTCCCACTACACTCTCGGAGTGGTTGGAGTTAGGAAGGGCATCCAGCTGTAGAAACTCTGCCAAATAAGATTGGAACCTGGTGTAGCCATCTGGTTTCACCAGTCCTCAATCAAATCGTCCAACCCATGCTAGCATGGAAAGCGGACGTTAAACGACGATGATGACAATGATGATGATGATGAAGGCATAACTTACTGAGAAGATATCAAGTTATTTTTAAAATTGCTTCACAAAATTAGAAATGGATTTAAAACACTAATAAGGAATAAGAGAAAAATAAATGGCCATAATTGAAACGAACCAACTTACATCACAGCAGGCAACGATTGTACATGCCCCCTCCCTCCCTCCCTCCCTCACACACACACACACACATATGCATATAGATTCCAGGAATCCAGTGACACACAAATGCTTGTACACACAAGATCACATTGTGTACAATGAACAAAAATATATTATGTGGTTCTTGGTATTTAAAAGTCTTACTCTATCTTATATCTGCTTTTCGTATCATTGAGAAATGAAATTACGTTCTTGGAATTTCAGCAGAATTTTTATTAGGCTGGTTTTCTGTTTCAGTGATAGATGTAGTCACAACACAGCTATTGAATACTGTCACTTGATAAACTCCAACATCATATCACTTAGATTTTAGTACAAAATATTAGATTGAATTGGAGCAGTGATTTATGGAGCATCTTTAAAGACTTCTTCATTGTTCACCACTGCTTGTGGTAACTTACAATTTATACAAATCTCACACTTGTATATATGCATATGTGTGTGTGTGTGTGTGTGTGTGTGTGTGTGTGTGTGTGTGTGTGTGTATGCGCAGGCATGACTGTGTAATTACTCTTTTTACTTTTTTACTTGTTTCAGTCATTTGACTGTGGCCATGCTGGAGCACCGCCTTTAGTCGAACAAATCGACCCCAGGACTTATTCTTTGTAAGCCTAGTACTTATTCTATCGGTCTCTTTTTGCCGAACCGCTAAGTTACGGGGACGTAAACACACCAACATTGGTTGTCAAGCGATGGTGGGGGGACAAACACAGACACACAAACACACATACACACATATATATATATATATATATATATATATATATATATATATATATATACATACATACATATATACGACAGGCTTCTTTCAGTTTCCGTCTACCAAATCCACTCACATGGCTTTGGTTGGCCCGGGGTATAGTAGAAGACACTTGCCAAAGGTGCCACGCAGTGGGACTGAACCCGGAACCACATGGTTGGGAAGCAAGCTTGCGTACTTTGCTTTGTAATCATGTCTTTCAGCTCCACCCCCCTGTGTGACACATTGGGCAAGTATCTTTCATTATAGTCTCAGGGCAACTAATGCCTTGTGAGTAATTTTTGACAGGCATAAACTCTACAGGGTCCAACTGTACATAGATATGTACTTATGTATTATGTGTAGATGTATTTTTTTATGTATGTATATGGAGGTACATACATGGTTTAGTGGTTAAGCTATTAGCTTCAGGATTTTAAAGTTGTGGTTCTGATTCCTGAACTAGGTGGTACATTTGCTCTTGAGCAAGGCACCACTCTGTAGTGGGGCAGTCCTCTCTCCCTCAGGCTGTCACATTCTCAATGTTCCACTGGGTCAGGGAGTAGTAAAATCAAGGGGCTGTCTGTGTCTGCTCACAACTATGTAAATGCTTAAAACAATTAATAAAAGCATGGTACTTGCCTATGCTTTATTTGATGTATATAAACACTTGGATCTTCACAAAGGTATTTGATTCTTGCTGTGTTCAAGACACATATTTCACTACCATGCAGCTCTGTTTTTCATATACAACCTTTTACCTTTTAATCTGAAGAAAAAGCCTTTTGTTGATAGTAGAAGTAATAGCTCCCTGAACTTTTTCCAACCAGTTATTACTTTGGCTACTATGCTGCCTTCTCAATAACCACTCTTGCTGCTAATTAGGTCCCCTAGGTAATGAAGCTATCAACTACTTCTAGAGAGCTGTCTGGGTATTGAAAAGGGTCTATTCCACACATGCTCTTAGTATTTATTGTCCCTATGCACCTGCCACATGCAAAACCTACCTTCTCTGTTAACCTGCCTGTGATCTCATTACATTTCCTGTGCATTTATAATTCACACACACACACACACACACACACAGATAGATATAAATATAAAAATATAGAGAGAGATTGTATACATACACATATACATATGTATACACGCGAATGTATGTGAATGAATATGTGTGTCTATGTTTATATATACTCATTTTTTTTCTGTGTCCTTTTAAACAAAACAATACTTTTTTCTGTTATGATTTTTATGTTCTCAATTTCTACCATATTTTGGTTTGAAATAATTTCTTTATATATATATTTATTTCTTTATATATACATATACATATAGATCTTATCAGTTATATGCACAAAATTTATGGAAGATATTATGATGATATAAATATGTACAACTGAGCACATATTTTTACAAGCTGAAATCGTTATAAAAATAGCTTTAATGCCCATTTTTCTCAAATACCAACACAACACCAACCAATGTTCTCAGTCAATATATATATATATATATATATATATATATATATAAGCAATGTTAATTGTCTAAATGAAGTATTAACAGTAACTGCACGATAAAGTGTAGTATATTGCCACTTAAGTGTGGCTGACCCCTAGGGGTGGATGTTTATATATATATATACATATATATACAGTCATACATATGTATACATGCATATACATAAGTGTATATGTGTGTGTGTGTGTGTGTGTGTATGTGTGTATATGTATGTATCTATCTATCAATATATATATATATTTCTTTTGCAACTATTTATACTTAACTCTTTTGAATCCATATTTTTTTAACAAAATATAACATTTAAAAAAAAAATTTGAAAATAATTAAGGAATTTTAAATTGGTAAAAAAATTTATTTCCTTTAGTAAATGGATGTTTTGAATATAACAAAATATTCCTGTATTGTTTCATTCATTGTTTTTATGCCTAGTTTTTGGCTGGCTGGTATGGGTTGGATGACACTAAGTATTCTATGGTTGAGTGTTCTTCCTGTTGCCAACCCTTTCAAATTTTTCAAGTAGGGTATTTTTATTCTCTTAATCTTTACACTTGAAAACCACCAACCAAAAGGGCCACATTGCTTACCAGGGGTTTAAGCAAATGTCACTGCTGCTTGAATAGTATCAAGAAATACATACACAAACATGGATGAGGTGGTGAAGGATGATCTTCGAACTTTGAGCCTCACAGAGGCAATGACTAGTGACGGATGTGCTGTGCTTAAGTGGAATCATCAAAAGAGCTTGCTGAGGTGTGTACTGTATGTTGCATGTTTACTAATATAACAAATTCAAAGATACAAGGGAGGAGGAGAGATATAACCTTGATCTGGACCCTGAGATTCAAGAAGTGTCAAAAATAACAATAACAACAACACCAGCTTAAATTCTCAATTGTGACTAATCGTTCGATGCCAATTAATAAAACAGTGATTAAGAAGAAAAAATTGTGAATAAACAGCAATTTTCACACTTCAAAGTAGCAGAGAAAAGGAACATTCTACTTTTAAAAAATGTCCACCACGCTTAACTTATTATGTAAATGAATCATGGAAATCAAAGTTGTTGAACCCGAGATGAACTCCGAAGAAGGAGGGCCAGTCTGTCTCCTTTTTTTTTTTTTTTTTGAAGTATAATAAATTAAAAAATCTAGAATTATAATATTTAATTTGTCCTTTCTACTGAAAAGCTATTAAAGTATGATTTCCAGAAGTGGTTTTTCTCCCTGGCTCAAGAAAATAGAAGTATTCGCAATAACTAGGGAGTAAAATAAAAGGTCTACATTGCAGTATATTGTAGAAACTGACCAGGCACGTGTCTGCTATTATCAAATTGTTCACTGACATACTTTCTTATAAACCATATTGACCTTCTACCACCACTACAACCACTGTGGTAATTGTTGTTGCTGTTTCCGCCACAACTCAGTTCAACCACAATTATTAATTTCGTTTCTCTAACCTTTCATATTGTCCATTTACACCAAAATGACAACACAGCTCATTCCCCTGAATCATTTCAAACTGAACGTCGTGTTAGGCCACTACTCATAAAGTGTGACTCTCTGAGAAAGCTAAATCACAAGGAAACATTACACTAAAGCAGACAATTTTCATTTTAGTTAAACATATTCATTCTATTCTAATATATAATGATGAAGACAATATGAAATAGTTTGTTTTTTATGTGTATTAAAAATTCCTTTCTGGTTAGCCTTGTCAATGGCTTTTCTGGATGCAAGAGGAACAAGATATAAAAGGGACATAATATTTACTGAACATAACAATATGGTGTAAAGCTTTAGAAGATATATGACTCCTACCCTGTCTCACAAGCTTTGTTAACACTATTAGATAAAAGTGGAAGGGTGGGGGGTGGGGGGTTTGAACCATGATGAGGTAATTTAAACAACAACAACAAAAGGCCAGAAACAGACAAACTTGTTAATAAAGTCCCGAGAGGATTTTCAGAGAAAGATTAGTTTAGATTTGCTAAACTAAACAATGAAGAAACATGATGTGATTGGACAGAAATAGCATTGGTAAATTAGCTAGTTGGAAAACAGTGCTCTGAGAAAACTAAAGGAAGGGGCGGGGGAAGGAGGAGAGAGAGAGAAAAAAAAAATAACTGCAAGAAAGCAGAAAGAAGGACAAAGAGAGAAATCGCATGCATTAAAATATTAAGGTATAAGGACAATGTATTCCCAAAGCAGGGATCACCAAGATGAGATTTCATACTGTAGGTAATTGACTCAATTTATCTGTGCATCAGGAATGCCATAATGGGTTTAGTTGTCATCACACACCCTCATCTAGCAGCAGAAGTTCTGGTGCACACACACATATACATATATATATTTATATATATATATATATATATATATATATATATATATATATATATATATACATACATATATATATATATATGTATATATATATATATATATATATATATATATATATATATATATATATATATATATATATTCATGCATGTGTGTTTGTGTGTGTGTGTGTGTGTATACATACTCATGTGCATACTCCCACAAGCTCCCTCTACGTATAAGGAGTGTGGTGTAGTAGGAGGGGTAGGGGTAAGGGTACAGTAGAGACATAGGAGGATGTTGTAGGCAATTAAAAGATTTCTTTGTGATGAAATATAGTTTTTTTTTTTTATCTCAGAAGAAGTTTGAACTTTAGATTTCATCAGTTAACATAAGAAATATTTGTATACATGTGTATATATATATATGTGTGTGTGTGTGTGTTTGAGAGAGAGAGAGAGAGAGAGAGAGAGAGAGAGGGAGGGAGAGAAGGAGTGTGTGTCTGTGTGGTGGTTGGAAACTTCTATATTATACATTAAAATAAAACTGTGATAGTTAACGTAGACAAAAGGATTAGCGAAGTGGGGATAATTATAAATCAAATTTTATCCCACCCTGACACAACATTTCCAAATGGCTGAAGAATGACAAATTTGCAAATGACTGTTTCTATTGCTGACCGTTCTGAGTCTCTTTTAGTGTAAATACTCTGTCTTCTATGTTAACCAGCAAACTAATCAACCAAGCAATGTGTGAAATATACTAACAATAAACTCCAAAATCAACTGTCAATGTATGAGCTGAACTTAACCCTTCCATTTCCAATCATGCTTTCTAAAGATTACACAGCCTGCTCTCTCTCTTTCTCTCTCTCTCACTATATATCTCTCTCTCTCTCTCTCTCTCTCTCTCTCTCTCTCACTTTCTCTCTTCATTCTAGCTCTGTAGTAACTAAATAAACTAAAAGTTTCCAATAGAACCTAAAAACATTATTTGTTGTAAGAAAAATGTAGACAATTTCAATTGCTTTTATGTGTTTCTTTCTATTCTACAAAATACTGTATTTTCTAGAACACAGGACATCGTAGTATATAGTGTAAATATGTAGCATTAACATTTAAACCGCATCACTATTTTTCCAAACTCTGCTGCATTTCACATGAAATTTTCGGTACATCAATGTCGTCTTTGTATATACGTTGACCTACCATTTTTGGCTGTAAATTTTGGCCAGAAAAATTCATCTTGTATGCTGGAAAATATGGCATTAAAAGACTTAAAAAGAGGTGATCAGAGGGGTCAGTAGAAGGGGTCAGCAGAAGGTTGTAAGACCCAAAACATTCAGTGGTTCCAGTATACATCACTAACAATATGTATAGTGTCTGCACATGTAGTTTATGGAGAACTGAACAAATACATCCTGTCCACAATGTGAAGTGGTTGGCATTTGGAAGGGCATCCAGCTGTAAAAACCATGCCAAAACCGACCTCACTACTTAAAAATCACTCAGTCCACTCTACAGGGTGGTTGGTGCTAGGAAGGGCATCCAACTGTAAAACCCATGCCAAAACAGCCACAGTAACCTTGTGTAGTCTTTTCCCAAGCCAGCTCTTGTCAAACTGTCCAACTCATGCCAGCTTGGAAGACAGATGTTAAATGATGAAGATGATGATGATGATAAATTATGATACATGCAAGTTTATATCATTCGTTCCTACATATGTTTCACCATTGTGGCTGTTTGGAATTCTGCACCAGATACTCCAAGTGCTATTAGATGTTTAACTGCAACAAATTGTGTCAGGAACACTTTATTGCATTATGTTATAGAGAAGTAATCAATACCTGGAGACAGATAGATGGCAAGACATTTATAGATATTTTGATATATAGAATTCACTACCTTCAAGATATGCAAAGTTGAAATGGTTTAAATAAATCCCAAATAAAATAAGATATTAAAACTTTTACAGATTTTTAATGCTGAATTATAGGTTTTATATAACATACTAACTTATGCAAATGGTCATTTATTTGTTTATATTTTTTGCCTCAATTTTCTTTCTTAATTTACTATTATGCATTACTAGTGGTACTTAATGATAAAAGATTATTCATTGGACTAAATTTAAACATAATGTCCACTTTGCTTAAACAATTTTCACACTAATTATATTCTATACACACATATCCTCTCTCTCCCTCTCTCACTGTGTGTGTATACATACATACATACATACATACATACATACACACATATATATATATGTACACATATATGAATATATATACACACACACACACACACACACACATATATGTATGTACAAACACACACATATATACACAAACATATATATGTGTGTGTGTGTGTGTGTGTGTGTGTTTTAGCATTTGAAAACACCTGAAATTGTTGAAAATATAATCCTATGGCTGTTAGGTGTTTTACTGGAATGATGTAATCTAATTGAAAACTAATACAAATAATTGCTCAACAAAAACAAACATAAAAAATGATCGACTAAATTTTCTCAATGAACACTTCTTTGGGGGAAAAAACAGATTTCTCCTTCCGTAAAAGACAGAAGAGGAAATCAATAAAAAAAAGATAATACATCGAGTATCTATATTTTTTTAATATTTTCTTTACCGAAAATATGCATTAGAATTTCCAATTTCACATAAAGCTACTAGTCTGATGAAAATGTATGTCATCCTTAAATATAGGAAACTCTTGTCTTTTAGTTGGTTGTCGGTGTGTGTGTGTGTGTGTGTGTGTGTCAGACAGAGAGAAGTGAGAGAGGAGTGAGAGACAGACAGGAGACAGATATATAGAAAGACAGACAGATAGACAAAAGAGAGAGAGAAAAAGAAAGCAAATGAGAAACTGTGAGTACGAGAGAGAGAGAGGGGGGGGGAACTGACAAGGCAGTTATAACTTGTAAAATAAATATCTGATTTGATAAGGCACCTGCACTTCTTTTATGATACACCTTTACTGGAAATGTTAACCCTGAAGGCATCAATCTATTCAGAGAGTTTCGAATGTACAGGTCTCTTTAATTGGTTGTATTCTACTTAATTTGTGACCTATTGTGGTTAGATGTGCAGATCAAAAGCGAAGAGTTTACGAAAAATATTCTTGCAGTTTCCAACTATCACTTTATTATTTTCGTTTTTTTTAAACCACTAAACAGAAAAATAGGAGGAAAACAATGATACAAAAATAAACAGATATAAAAGGAAGGATCAGTTTTCTGAGCAATAGCTGTCATTGCGTACATTGCTGTCATTGCGTACCAAATATCAATTTGGTGATGGGCATGGGAATTTGGTGGAACCAAGAACAAACTAATTTCAGATCAAGGCAGAAAAATAATCAAAAATAAACAATAAAAAAAAAAATATATATATATATATAAAAGATAATAAGAGTGAAAAAACTACAGAAGGCTTGTGTTACATGGTTAAAGTATATATTTAAATTATATCAGAAAAATGTTATAAAATTTTTTTTGGTATATAAACGTATTTTGGAGAAATAACTGGTTTTGTGTTGTCTTTTCAAATTTCTCTACTTCATTGTAACATGTGTTCACTCATATATATATATATATATATATATATATATATATATATATATATACCCCCAAAAAATAAATCTCATCACCATGAAAGATACAAAAAGAAAAACAAATTAGCCATACACAATACAACAAAGCAGTGATGACAATGAAAAATAATACTACAGAAGTAAACAAAAATAAAGAAGAAAAAAAATGTCATCAGATTTTCTGTAGAATCCCCCCACCAAACCCCAAAAATCTGAAATGATGTAGTTAGTGGCAGGAGATTGTAAATGTAACTGTCCCATCATTGGTGCAGATTTCACATAAGGTTTTGGTAAAAAAGCAGCTCAGTCAATGCTGACACAAGAGGTGTCAAACTTCTCTACTGGGACTTCAGCAGGGAGAATTAAACCCTCGATGACCTCTTCAGTTTTGGAAAATATATAAATGAGATAATAGATAAATAAATAATAATAAAAAAAAAAATATAGTGATTTGGCAATGAAAGGTCATGTGCATATATGTTTGTGGATACACAGATATTGATATGGGTGTGTTAACAGAGATGTATATAGCAGACAAAAGGAATGTTTGTGTGTGCAAGCATGTGTGTATATGTGTGCGTCTGCGTATGTACATATTATACACACACACACACATAGAGAGAGGTAAAGAGAGAAAGAAATTATATATATGCATATATATATATAAAGCTATTTACATATCCAAATGTATGTGTGCATGTGTCTGTCTGTCTGTCTATCTATCTATATAAAAAGTCTGATCAATAAGTATCCGAACTGTTGCCATAGTAACGAAGCTAAAGCATGCAGAGTGAAACCGCTTGGCAAAGATTGACCTTGAACTCTGCTATGCATGCACACTAAGTTTTAACCTTCTAGCTCACTTCCGCTGTTTGCAGCAGTGCTTGAAAGGAAGGTGTATAGCATGTGATTGTCACATTGATCATGACAAAGAAAGGTGAGTTATCTGTGAGTTATCTGTGAGTTATCTGTGAGTTATCTGTGAGTTATCTGTGAGTTATCAGAGGACTTGTAGATTAGTTACAGTTCAGTTCAGCTCATTATCACTGAAGATTTGGGGATGAGATGCATGTCTGCCAAGTTTGTGCCAAAACTGCTTTCACCTGACCAAAAAAGACAGTCGGGTTTCAGTTGCACAAGATCTCCTTGATTGTGTTGAGAATGATTAAAACTTTTTTAAAATTTGCACAGACCTCTGAGCAGGTATCACCAAGCTTTTGGCAAAATTTGATGCAGATTCTCTGCTCAACTTTCTCTGTCATGGTCAATACGATGATCACATGTTACATTACACACCTTCCTTCCAAGCACTGCTGTAAACAGAAGAAGTGAGCTAGAACATTAAAACTGAGTGCACATGCATACCAGAGTTTATGGTCAATCTGTGCCAAGCAGCTTTAGTGATTGTGTGATTGTCACATTGATTATGACAGAGAATGGTGTCATGGCAATACCTGCTCAGAGGCCAATGCAAAGTTGCAGAAAGTGTGTAGAGGAGGGTGTATGAGCCGCATACAAGTGTAGAAGTGGTTCACACGTTTCAATGATGGCCAAAAAAATGGTTTTTAAGAGCAGAAAAATTTGCTGGCAACCAGCCATGAGGTATGTACATATATATTTGTTTGTGTCTGTGTTTGCCCTCACCACTGCTTAACAACAGGTGTTGCTTTGTTTATGTCCTCGTAAGTTAGCGGTTCAGTAAAAGAGATCAATAGAATAAGTACCAGGCTTTAAAAAATATGTCCTGGGTTCGATTCCTTTGACTAAGAAATACTTCAAGGTGTTGCCCCAGCATGGCCACAGTCTGATGACTGAAACAAGTAAAAGATAAAATATATATATACCTAGGAGACACCTAAGGTACTAGACAGTGTGAACAAATGCAGAAAACTCTTGATGAAAAGGCAAATCTTTTAATCAGTCTGCTACAGGCTTGTATAATTTAGACACACATACATGCCACTATGTATCATATGAGAAGTTTTCCATATTGGAAAGAATGGAATTGCTTTGAAAATCTCATGATTTTACACACTTTTCAAACAACTGCTTTCTTTTTAAATTTGGAAGTGTTTCTGACCACTGACCTTCAAGCAAGGAAAAACCAAAACCTAATTAGTAATTGTTAATGATTGATAATAGTTATTTCCAAGCAGACAAATTACTTTGTTTCACACACACACAGACCCCCACCCTTCCTCTTTCCCTGGACATAAATTTAATTGTTTTGTGGGTGATGAGAATGATAATGTCTTTAAATTTTAAAAAATTAACAAATGGAAAATAAGTAAAGTGGGCCTATGGCATTTATTTAGAAAATTCAGGTGAAAAGAAGATAGCTGCATGATATAACCAAAAAGAAAAAAAAAAGAAAACCTCAATTAATTGAAATTGTCCTCTTAATTGAAGAAAAGAAAGCAAGAATTTAATTATAATTATTACCAAGCATTAACAATTACTAACTAGATTTTGGTTTTTCTCTTCGCAATTAGTTAAGAATTTTTTGCTTATATCATTCATTACATTATTTTTTTATGTAATGACAATGTCTGAATTAATCGCCTTCTTGTAGTCGGTGGGATTATCAACTGGTGCCAACTAATGGTTTCTAATTTAGATTGACCCCAATATTTGTACTTACTAGATTTGTAGGGTTTGCCAAAGACTATAGAGAATGAGAGGAATTATAAGTAGAGCGATAACATGTAACATTTCTAGCCCAACAAAAAGCATAAATGAATATTAAACTCCAACCCTGGAGATTGGAACAATGTTTAATGAAGTCTGGTGTTACTGAGTTAAGAGGATGGAAAATAATTTGTTTCTACCTCACCAGCCTTGAGTCTGTCATAGGTAAGACTCACAGATAAGTTGGCACCTACACTGCAACAGACAGCTTAGCAGAGGTATGTTGAACTAAAGATACATGCACAGATATATAATGAAATGTTACATGCAGTTGATTTGAACCTACAATCTATGAGCTATTAGACCAACAACATTACATACTAAAAAAAAAATCAAAATTCCTTCCCGAGTCACAGGCTTATAAGGCTGGTTTCCCAAATTCTGTGGTG
>NC_142940.1:50498217-50558217 GCF_046866305.1 Octopus bimaculoides | reverse complement strand
AAGCGTTTTCAAAATATAGCGAAATATTTATTAAAAACTACAATAGTCAAAGAAAATATCATAATTGAATCCCTTTTTCTAATTTTCCTAGCAGACACTGTCAGAAAAGATGTGCTTTTCAACATAAAGTTATCAGACTCATCCGTTGTTTATTGAATCCACCAGGTAAATTGAGATTCCACAACCTGGTTTCAAATTACGTAAAAAGGGATGAACCTTCCAAACTTGATTTCTACTTCCCTGAGGTAAATAGCATAAATCACTCATAAATGGATACCTTTAATTCTGATATGTCAAACAGGTGGCTCCTTCACACACATGTGTATTAAATATAGACTTTTCCTTGATTGGGAATGAACAATTTTAGAAGCAAAATAGTAGTGTGTGATGTAACATACATTCAAGCATTTCTCCCAGAAAATTCCTGGAAGGGATATTATGTAGTTTATTCAATCAGGATCTGAAACTGTATAGCAGTCATACCTCAAAAGAAGCTTGCTCCTAGCACTACAGTGCCTGCCATACACTAAACACTATCCTTTAGGGAAAGCAAGGATGTGATTATATCCAAAGGCCATTAATGATATAAATGAAACAAGTACTTATCAGTGTTTTCAAGGAAACCTATATGTATGAACAACAATCACTCACTCACTCTCTCTCTCTCTGCTCCTTACTCTCTCTCTCTGCTCCTCACTCTCTTTCTGCTCCTCACTCTCTCTCTCTCCTCTCTCTCATATATGCACACAAATGAAAAATTGTGGTAGAATTAAGGTTGTAATGTTATTGCTTTTCTCAAGAGTATTACTGGCAGGTTGTATAGTGTCTTCAAGCAAAATTGGTAACTGCATCACACATCCCATTTACTAGATGTTCACCCCTGATATTACAGTTCTCACCATCACCTTCCACAAGGATGTTAATGATGTAAATTAAATAAATGTATGACAGCTAAATACTGACACATCCAATAGTGTGTGTGTGTGTGTATATATATATATATATATATATATATATATATATATATATATATCTACACATGTCTTGGGTTTGACTTTAAACTGCATCTGGTAGTAAGGTTCTAATTTAGGATTTCCAGGTCTTTGATGAGTGTGGAACCATCTCTTATTCACAATTGCTACCAGGTCTATTCTGGCCTGGAGTAGTTGCACAGAAAGTCAGAATTGCCATTAACAAGGAAGCACATGGAGATGGCAATCACCTGTGAAGATGGAGCAATCACTACACACACACACACACACACACACGCACACACAGAGCTCTATCACTCTCTCTCTCTCTCTCTCTCTCTCTATATATATATATATATATATATATACACACATATATATATATATATATATATATATATATATATATATATATATATGAAAACAATTTAATTTGTGTTCGTGGGAAGAACCAATTTATCAATGCGTACTGCCTTAATTCTTCGAAACGCCGGAGTTTTAATGGTGGCAGCTGATGAAGGGGATGTTTCTATGTGGCCTGCTTGGTTGTTGCACCTTGTTTACCATTTTGTCCTTGTTCTTTTGCCACGTCATGTACCCAATTATGTATCTATATGTACATGTAGATGAACGTATATACATACATGTACATATATATGCATATACTCATATATTGTTTATATATATATATATATATATATATATATATATATATATATATATATATATACATATAGCAACAAGTACATGACAAGCAACATCACACAGAGGAATCTTTGTTTAAAAAAAAGTCTTCTGGTGATTGGGTTAGAATTACAGAAGCAGACTAATGATAACTGGAAGCTCTCAGTCATGAACTGGCATTGAAGCAGGGAATACCAATTCAGCCACTCTTTAGGATCAAATCTGCAAACCCTAAAAGTAAGGGAGGGGGCTAGAAAAGTTGCCCTAAACATAATCTGATACATTCCAGCCTGTCTGGAGAACTGCATCTAGAGAGTTTCACCCACATATGGCTTGAAAAATTACAGGACATGAAACAATGAAATTTGAAACATTGAACTCTAATGGGCAATTCAAACTTGGACAGGCCTGAAAGAAGTGCTTTGTAGCTGATGAACTTCAAAAGTTCAATTTTGACATTGTTGCTTTGAGTGAAACCAGAAGAGTAGAAAATGGACAACTCAAAAAGAACAAGGTCATTATACCTTCTTTTGGAAAGGTTTTGATCCTGAACAACTTAGGATCTATAGTGTAGTCTTCACCATCTGAAACAATCTGCTTCCTTGCAAAACAGGTAAAGGATTGGCAATAGGAAGAACAGATCTGGCCATAATATCCTGGCTAAAAAATTTCACTACCTTATCCATTCTAACATGGAAAAATGAATATTAAATGAACTAACACCATACATCACACTCACACTCTTAGACAGCCACTTGTGAAAGATAGTGTGTGAGTGCATGCGCACACACAAAATTTTACACAAGTGATTGCAAAATTTTTGCTTAGTTTTGGATTTTAGTATTGTGTATATAAAATGCTATGGTGCATATACAATATATATATATATATATATATATATATATATATATATATATATACATATACATGCACACACACACACACACACATATACATATATATGCATATATACATATATACACACACAAACAAACAAACATACATCACATATCTTATTGCAATTCTCAAGGTTGGTTTCATCTTTTCTTTTTCTTTTTTCTAAGTAGTCAACTGTTACAAAAATAACATACCTACCATAATGTAACACGGAAAATGTATTATGTATTACGTGTTGCATTATACTGTGTATCTACAATATAGAATATTTAGTTAGTTATTTATAGCTTCTCAGACATAGATACCTGGGCATATATAATGATGATGATGATAATAATAATAATAATGATGACGATGATGATGATGATGATGATGATGATAGTGAATATTGTTATGACTTACTGGTTCAGCAATCCTGTCATTTTTGAGGTAACTAGTAAATAAAAATGCTATAACAAGAACAACAGCAACTTTGTGTGTGTGTGTATATATATGTGTGTGTGTGTGTGTGTGTGTGTGTTTGGTAGAAGAGTCAGGAAACTAAACAATACTGGCATTGCCATTAATTTTATTCCTGTTTTTTGTCACCAGACCAATTACATTAATGCACAGAATTATTGAAGATTTATCATAGACATGTCATGTTTGAGACTCTATAGCCAAACATGTCTCTTGGAGTTTTAACATGTGATCCCATACATTTCATTTATGCAGATTTATTATTATTATTATTATTGCTTTTTTTTTCTTCCCAAATTTCTTACATTGATAAAATTTTTATTTTTGTCTTTCTGCAAGAGCCTTTCTAGCATATAAAATTTAGTAATAATAATAATGATGATGATGATGATGATGATGATGATGATGATGATAATCATGATGATTATTATTAGAGGAAATGTGGTATTTCTGGATCTTTCCATTTTGAGTTCTTATCCCACCAAAGTCAACTTTGCCTTCCTTCCCTGTAGAGGCTATAAAATATAGAACCAGTCAAGTACTGGGGGTGGTCAATATAACTGATTACCTCCCTCCCCCAAACTTCAGGACTTATGTTTATACTAGAAACAACAACAAGAATTACTACTGCTGCTATTACTATGACACCAATGACGGTGCTGTATTGGCAGCTTCTTTAGCATGTCAGACAAAAAGCTTTGCTGTATTTCTTCTCGCTTTTTACATTCTCTGATCAAATCTGATCGGGAACAATTTTACCGTTCATTCTTTTGAGGTTAGTATAGTAAAGTATCAGCTGAATACTAGAGTTGATGGTATTAACCTATTCCCTTCTAAAAAAGTACTGCCCCTGTACCAATGTTAAAAATAATTATTATTATTATCCGAAGAAATAATATTCAGCTTAGCTCAGAGTGTCCAGGAGTGTTCATCAATGAGGAGACCAAATTAAACTGAAACACCATGCCCTATGATTTGCTGAATATATCCTGAATGAGTTCATTGTTTTTTAACACATTAGTCTAGTTGAGAAGTTTCTCTAAGACAAAATATCACAGCTAATGCTATTCTATATTATAAATATTATACACATTATTGTTGTTGTTGGTCGTGGTGGTGGTGGTCTAGTAGTAAAGACTTAAGAAGCTGACATCATAACTTCTATGCAGTTGATCAGTTTGCTAGATATAACAGCTAAACCTCTTTAAATTACACTTTTCTAGTCTTTAAGTGCAGGAACATATTTGATAATTGTTGTCTTAGATATAGAGGAGTGGGTGATCATGGTTGGAATAGTTTTCATCATATGCCCTGATCATTTAGAGCTAACTTAGAATGATCTCTTTATTTCTAACTGAAGTCATCTTGTTTCATTTACCTGACTAATTAGACATGGATATCACCTAAACCAATAACTGCACCCTCCACCCAGAAAGTACAGAAACTTCACCTTTGCTGCTTATTTTATCAACCATATGAGGCTGATACAATAAGCAACAGTACTGGAAGTTTATATAAGCAATTATAGTTTTGATGAATGTGGTGGTCCAGAATGATTACAGTCCACTGACTGAACTCTGGTTAGACAGTAGAACTTAAAAAATAAAACAAAGGAAACTATTTTTAAAAACATATTTCTATTATATGCACAATAATCTTTTATTTGTCACTGTTCGATTGTTTCCCATGTCCAGTACCAATATTTGAGATTTTTGTCTTTTTACCATTGTTGTCTGCTCATGTATCATCATCATCATCTTCATTATCATTATAGTGAGACAAGATAAGTCAGCTAACAACCATCACTACTTAGTGGAGTGGCTTTGGTAAAGTTAGAACTCTGGATAGAAAGAATGGTTAGATGCTGGGGTTATTACGTCTTCTAGATATCTAAACAATATCATCGTGATAGAATCAGTGTTGACAATGGTGGTGGTTGTGGTGATGGTGATGATGGTGATGAACCCATTGTAAACATGGCTTATTTTTCCAGTTGTTTGTCTTCCCAGTCCAATTTCCTCAAATGTGTAGCAGCTAATGACAGATTAAGCCACTCAAATTCAAGCACAAAAGTGCTAATTTAGTAGCATTCTTTAAACAATCTTCATTTTGTTTTGTTTGCTGCTTATAAAATCTATGAGTAAAACCCTTAGAGAAGTGACCTTCCCACCACCACCACCACCACCACCACTACTACCACTACCATTGCCACCACCATCATCACATGGCCACTCCAGAGAGTACTTACATTAATTGAATGAAGGTTGTGAATGATCATTTAAAAGTAATTCTGAAGAAATTACAAAACAGTAAATTAATTTAATTCCAGTTTAGGCTATAGTAAAAGAGAGTAACATATATTTAATTCTCAAAGTCTAAATGCAATATCGAAATTCATTTGATATTTTTCATCAGCAGTAACTTTTCATTCTTATATTCTCATTGTTCAGAGTAATAATATTCCATATAGAATTAATTATATAGCACAGTGATTCTTCAGGTTCTATGGCTAAAAAAAGAAAGAATGCTTTATTCTATTGTATGGTTTCATGCTCTACATAGTATTAAATATTTATCTAAAATTATTTATTAAATATATCTTGGAAATGATGAAGCCTCTATAAGTTACTCATCCTGGTAGTAACAGCAGCTAAAATCTCCCTCATATCACACACTATTGTGTTAAGAAATGGAAGGAGAGAAAGATTGATATAGTTTTATGCATTCTGTGTTTGAAATATAAGATGCAGCAAGGAGGAGGAGGTGAAAAAGAAGGAGGAGGAGGAGGAGGAGGAAGAGCGGTTGATCACACAGTTGAGCTAACGCCAAGGATCTACTCCATCTTATTCTTTAAAAAAGAAAAATGTTCCTCTACATGTTCCTCAATGTTTTTTTTGTCTAATCTGGCATGGTTTGGATGAGGCTTATTGAGGCAGTATTCTATGACTGGAAGCCTTCCCTGTCATCAACCCTTACTTGCTTTTCAAGTAAGGTATTTTCATTTCACTTGTATTTACACACCAAAACTGACAAACTATTTTACATATTGTTTGCAAGAAAGGCAAACAAGTAACACTGTTTTTGTTCAGCGTGAATGTGAAGACCCATAGAAACAAGCATTTACACATACATGCACACAATCATTATCATCATCATCGTTTAACGTCCGCTTTCCATGCTAGCATGGGTTGGCCGAGTTGACTGAGGACTGGCGAACCAGATGGCTACACCAGGCTCCAATCTGATTTGGCAGTTTCTACAGCTGGATGCCCTTCCTAACACCAACCACTCAGAGAGTGTAGTGGGTGCTTTTACATGCCACTGGCACGAAGGCCAGTCAGGAGGTACTGGCAACGGCCACGCTCAAAATGGTGTATTTTACGTGCCACCTGCACAGGAGCCAGTCCGGCGGCACTGGCAATGAACTATATATATGTGTGTGTGTGTGTGTGTGTGTGTGTGTGTGTGTGTGTGTGTGTGTGCGTGCGTGCACACATACTTGTGCCTGCATATGAGTATTTATGTTTCACTTACTTTCATGAAAAGTGTTGAGCTAAAAATTTACCTCTGTAGATATTACCTACTAACAAATTATCTTGTAACTCTGCACTTTTAAAGATGAGTGGAATAAAATATTCACTGCTTGAAATAACAACAGGAAGGACATCAAGCAGTAAAGCAACACTGGACTCATACTAGCATGAAAAATTGGACGTAAAGATGAACTTGATTATAACTCTTTCACACTGAGTGAAAATGGACAAGAAATTTAATTCCATACAGTTGAAAAGGTCTTGACCAATTGAACCTGAAACTATATAAAGTTATAATTGTATTCTTTAGTATACTAATCACTTTTCCTCTTTTAGCAACTTCTCTTCACACTAAATAAGCTTTTCTAAATTAAATTTTCAGAAAATTTCCAGATATGAAAAATCAAATTCATTCTTTCATATTTAGGAAATTTCAAACTGGATTCTTATTCAAATCAGAAGAAGCAGAGTCTGTTGTCTGTGAAAAAGATTTTGCAGTGAATCGGTTAAATATGGAGAATAGAAAGGGTTAAAAATATCCTTTTTGGGAGCTTTTATTCCATAAATGTACTATGTATAGGCATAAAAACCAATAAGAACCAATCTCACTGTACAATGATGTAGATAGAGCAGTAATGAAAGTGGTTGGTAGACATCAATAGAACATACTCACTGAGATTCACCAATAGTTGAATAAAGTAATTGAAATTCTCAAGATTTTGAAATAGATATTCTGCTATATATTCATAAATGTTATTTTTAACTCGACATTTCTGTAAGTTTCAACAACAAATTTGAGAGGACAGAAGCCAAGTTTTGTCAAAATTTCCAACATGAAACACTGGATTTATTATTAAATAATATGAAACTGAAAGTTTGAATCAGTAATTTAGACTTCAATACAAATACAATAAACTACATTTTCAACTTGAAAAAAAAAAAAAAAAAAAAAAACACAAAGGAAGAAAGCCCTATTTAAATGGTACATTTAAAGATATATCAATTCCTGAAAAGCATTCGTGAAGTAAAATTATGTAGCAATACAAAATGGCAGTACCCCAGCATGGCCACAGCTCGTGAGCTGAAACTAGATAAAATATATATATATATATATATATATAAATTCAAAAAGGGATAAAACTCTTTTACAAGAATTTTATCAAGAAGCCAGTGTGTAAAAAAAATTCATAAGGGAAATTTCTATTCCCAAGAATATAATTATTTGTTTATATTTATATAAAGGGCATTATTACAAAAAAATAATAACGCCACACAGTGGACTTCTCAAAATAACCACATTTAGTACTAAATGTGGTTATTTTGAGAAGTCCACTGTGTGACGTTATTATTTTTCTGTAATAATGCCCTTTATATAAATATATATATATATATATATTTAACTAGAAGAGGGATAATTTTAATGAAAAATTAAAACGAAAAGACCTTAACATATATTTGATATTTTGAATAATGACTAAAGCATCACCGTTAAAGCATTATCATTAAACATCCGTTTCCCATGCTGGTATGGGTTGGATGGTTTGACAGGAGCTGGTAAGGCTGGGGGATGCACCAGGCTCCATTGCCTGCTCTGGTAAGATTTCTACAGCTTCCTAACACCGACCACTTTACAGAGTGTACTGGGTGCTTTTTACATGGTACCAGCAGGAGCGCTTTTTATGTGACACCAGCACGAGTGCTCCATTCTTTTTTCTCTTCTAAGTAATTTATAGAAAAACATTTTAAAAATATAGATGCAAGTATGGCTGTGTAATTAAAAAGCTCACTTTGCAACCACATGGTTTCAGGTTCAGTCCTACTGTATGGCACCTTGGGTAAGTATCTTTTACTGCAACTCTGGGCCTACTAATGTTTTGTTTGTTAATTTGGTAGATGAAAATTGAGTGAAAGCCCATCATATATGTGCGTATGCTTTTGTGTTTGTCTCCCTAACAGCTTGACAACTGGTGTTGGTTTGTGTACATCCTTGTAACTTAGAAGTTCAGCAAATGAAACTGACAGAATAAATGCCAAACATAAAAAAACACTGGGGCTAATTTGTCTGACTAAACTCTTCGAGGTGGTGCTACAGCATTGCTGCAGTCCAATGACTGAAATAAGTGAAAGATAAACAAAAGATAACAGTTTATCATTAAATCAAAACAAAATTTAATATCAAAATAGAAGTGAAGCATTGCATCCGGCCTTCTTATTTAGCTATCAGCTAGTTATACAATAATGTGTTTGTTGTTTTATGAGTGGAAGTTTGACCCAGAATAAATGTGTGTGTATGTGTGTGTGTGTGTGTGTGTGTGTGTATATATATATGTGTGTGTGTATATATATATACATATATATATATATATATATATATATATATATATATATATATATATATATATATATATATATTCTGCGTTGAATTAAGACATGATGATGAATAAAAGTTCTGTAAATAATAATAATAATAATAATAATAATAATAATTGGAAGCAATCGCCGTGTATTGGCTAAAGAGAATAGTTCATTATTGGGGCATGTAAGCCCTTGATGGAAATAAGTGGGTATTATTACACATGGGAATCGAACCCACATCTGTGGGTGCACTTATCATGAATATAAGAGGAGTGGGCTTGATTCCCATGCATACTAATGCCCACTTTCTTCTGTCATGGTCTTATATTGCCAAGTATTAGACTATCTTCTTTAGCCAATACATGGTGATCGCTTATAAGCTTTAAGCTTATAGATATTATTTACAGTATATAAATATATATGTAGGTTGAACTGCAATTAGCCTAAGTAAACATTAGTAGTGATATCCTTCTTAATAAATAACATGACTTGACTAAACGTTTAGAATTATTTATCATGGTTTTGTTTTTTAACAAGCATTAACAGGCAAAGGGTATAAAGAGTTAACAGGTTCTGAAATATATTAATCCATCAAATGCTGTACATTTGTAGAATAAACAAGAAGCAAGGCCATATCTGAATCAGATGTTCAGCTGTCAGAAGGTGAGTCAACAGTTCTACCTGATGTGCAACAACATAAGAGGCCAGTCCAATAATTACACCTGATGTACAACAGCCAGGGTGCTGTCAACAGTTGTATCATATAAATAATGACCAAGAAACCAGTCAGCAGATGTACTAGATATACCAAATGTGCAACAGTCATCTAGCTGTGGGAAATAGTTGAGAGAATTTCTTTTTGCTGAGGAAGTTTACCAGTAAGTAATAGTCTGACAATCAGACCAGAAAAAATGTATCAGCCCCTCGTCTAGTAAATGATAGGCAAAGTAAATATGTGTGGTTAACAAAAATACATAAAAAAAAAATAATAGGGAGCATTAGTTAAAATCAACATCAGAATTTGCATCCTACCACCTTCATCACCAGTTACAGAGTAGCTCAATACTGTGAAAGAAGCTAATCAATAGATACAGGAATATATTTTTGTTGATCCTTAGCTTATTTATTAGTCGTGATCCTTAGCTTATTTATTAGTCGTGATCCTTAGCTTATTTATTATGACAGTGTGAAAATGTAATGTAGAGATAATCTTAACAAAATTTGTTGACAAAGATTATCAGCCATTTCTAACTTACTGGACAGAAAAAAAATAGATAAGTAAATGATGTATCTAAATGGATCTGCTCCAGGTTCTTGCCACGGGGCATTTCATCAGTATTTTACAAAAGTGCTTAAAAAAAAAATGGTATCATGGGAAAATTCTTTCTTCCTTACACGAACACCACACGATCTCAATTTCTCTCACATATGCATGTACACCTGCACATATGAAATACTTACATAAAGTAAATGCAATGCAGAAGCTTTTTGAAGATTATAAAATAGGTGTGTGTGAGGGAGTGGATACCTATCTTTGCATGCATGTTGTAAGTATTTTATCCACAGATGCATGGACATGTATACATGCATCAGTTGCATTAAAGACTACAAATTGTTTATTTATAGATTGCTATGTAGGTAGTTATGTGATATTTGTTGATTTGCAATTTATTTAGATGATATTACATTAATTGGCAAAATTGGAAATATAATATTTATGGAATGGGAATTCATTCAGCTAGAAATTAAATATTGCAAGGAATTCTTTTTTTTTTTTTAAATTACAAAAATAAAATAGAATAAAAGACTAAAAATGCTAAAATAAAACAATGTTGAAGGCTGCTATTTAATCAGTAATCATTTTGGAAATAACATTTGGTTGGTGTACGTGCGTGTGTGTTTGTGTGTGTGCGTGCGTGCATGCGTGCGCGTGCGTATCACAGAGAATAAAATATTTGCCATGTTGAAATATATTTTATGTCTCTCTCAGAACTAAACTGTTCAGAGACATCTAATGGAAAAATGATTCCATCTAATAGAAAAAAAATGTTCATGTAGGAATGAAATATTGAAATAGTCTAAATGCATGTAGCAAAATATTGTAGAGAGAGAGAGAAAGAGAGAGGGGGAGGGAGAGAGAAAGAGAGAAGGGAAATGGAAGGAGAAGGGGGAGAGAGAGAGAGAGAGGAAGAGGAAAATATAATTTAAAGAAGATAAATTTTAACCCTTTTAACATGGGCAACCATACTTCAACAGGCATAATTGTATGCCATTTCTTTTAAAAGTAGCTGTAGGTGAACTACAAATCTTCCAGATATATGTACAGAGGCAAAGTTTTATACAGAACAGAAGGCAGTGTAGAGCAAGAGAGAGAAAAAGAGAGAAAGCTACAGAGAGAGAGAGAGAGAGAGAGAGAGAGAGAGAGAGAGAGAGAGAGAGAGATACAGAGAAGTTTTGCCATTGGTGGTGGGAGTGGTGTTGTTGATCAGTTAGATTACGATAATAGATGGACAGCAAGTGTCTATTAACAAGAGAAAATATGGAAGATCAGACAAAAGGACAGTGTCGGATATTATTTAAATTGTATTCCTAGTCACAGCTTGATCTGTAATTAATTGTAGTCAAGTCTGTGTTAATGAAGTATGAAGACAACCAGTTACCGAAACTAAACAGATACTGGAAACAAAAGATTTAATTAATATCAGAGAAATTACAACTTGAAATTTAAAAAAAAAAAATAAAATAAATAAACTAGAATAAAATTTTTAAAAAATAGTAAAAGGAAAGAAAGCTTTTGTTTCAGATTATAAAATGGCATTGAGTGGGAAGATGCTGCTCTTTGCATCACTGTTGAATGCATGATGTCTATTCTACATCATGCAAACATTGAAACAACCTAACTTCCATTAATACCAATCTCTTGTGAAGACAGTGTTCTGAAAAAGCAGCACAGTTATTTAATTGCCAGCCAGAAATCAGATAATGGTGATATCTGTACATATTATTTTTTTTGTTTTTTAAAATAAAGAATTAAATAGCCTACTTTGCTAGATGTGTCTGACCAGCAACTGCCAAAGTAGAAACACTACTTCACCGATCCACAAACTTTACATAACTTGACAGAAGAAACCAAGAAACTAAATCATTCTATGAATCTACAAATAATTATATCACTACGAAAATAGTTTATTCAGATATAAAGGGTAAATTATGAAGAGTGATTTAGGTTCTTGAAATAAATTTCAGGAACACTTGTTTACATAGAATATTTTGGTACCATTGTTTGATTTGCAAATGCTCAGTTCTGAATTCAATGACACTGTGTACCAGTGGTATATGGTGGTTGTTGTATTGGGTGTGCTGCCACACCTGTCGCCATCAAACTTCAAGCAGTGGTATAACAAAAGTTTGTGATTAAGTTAATATATAAGGTTCATATTTATGATGAATTTGCCATTTTCGCTGGCTGGGCAGAACACACCCAGCATACCTGGAATATACACCCCTGTTGTGTGTCACTTTGGGCAAGTGTCTTTTACTACAACACTGAGCACACCTTTACCTTTGTGAGTGGAATTTGGTAAATGAAAACTGTGTATAAGCTCCGTGTGTGTGTGTGTGTGTGTGTGTGTGTGTGTGTGTGTGTGTGTGTGTGTGTGTGTGTGTGTGTGTGTGTGTGTGTGTGTGTGTGTGTGTGTGCGTGCACGTGTGTCACTGATGTATAGTAGCAAAGGAAGTAAGTATTACGGATTAAACTGGACGGAAAAAGAAATATCAGTCTCATCTTTGCTTTCAGAAAAGCAATGAACCATTGATTGGCTCATTGAAAACATGTAATTAATGATTTTACTTAGTAGTCATCAACTGTGGTATCAGTAATACCAATGCTTGAGAAATTCACTAAGAAATTCAGCCTGTTTAAAAACAAGTTTTTTTAAAAATTATTTCCAGTGATAATATGATCAAACATTTAAATTCATAAAGGTATACAGACTTATATTTAAACACATGGCAAATATATAGACTTATATACTTAACATAATATGCATATTTTGTTTTCCCTATAAAAAATTAATTACTAATTAACATTTCTTTTATCTGTTCAAATCTGTTCAGTATTAGAAAACAAGTGTACCAGTAATATGCTGAGATTAAACTAATTTGTTACATCAGTATTATGTCAGTAAATCTGATTGCTTCATTCATCCTGTCAAAGTGGGTAAAGAAGGAATAGGTCTGTTTTCTCCTCAGAAATCAACATTCATGCTTCTTTACATCATTTGAAATGAAACTGCCATTCCACAGAGGACTTTGGTCCATTTGTAAAAGAATTATTACCTTCCGACAATAACAAGGAATAAAGAAAAGTGCAGGAGAAGTCGTTTTTATTTTTATGGAAACACAGCAGTACAAGGTTTGTAACATGGCATAAAAATATACATCAATGAACGAACAGCAAAGAGTTTTAAAAAAAACACACACAGAAAAAAAGAAGAAGAATACTTGGAAAATGAAAGAAAAAGGTTTTTATTATCTTCATCATAAATTTCACCACAGCCATTGAAGCAACTAGCTCTAACATCAGCATCATCATCTTCACTGCCACCATCACCAACAACATCATCATCATTGTCACTGTTGTCATCAATATCATTACACAGTTATCACTAAGCTCTTTGCTTCAATTATTATTGTTGAATCTTTCATCTTTCTAAGTGATGAAAAACCCAAATGTTATCGCTTATGTTATCGCTTATGTCATAATCAACAAAAGTTGAAGAACAGAGTCAAGTGTCAAGATATGAAACAACTATTGACATATTTTTGGAGGTGCGGCTGGGAAAAACAACAGATCTATCAAATTCTACTTAAAATGAAAAGGATAAAATGAGGAAAGAACCTTATTTCATCACTATATATTCATGTACATTTGAGCATGTCAATATATGAGTGTATTGCAATGTAACAAAAATTGCATGTATATGTGTGCAAGTGTGTGTGTGTGTGCATGTACATGGTGTATATATAATTATTCATGTGTATGCATATTTAATGGTGAAACTGTGTTGATGTTAGAGAGTATGAATATATATTATCTTAGTGAGTGCATGTTAGTATATGCATGTGTGTGTGTGCGTGTGTGGTTGTGTGTGTTTATGTACATGCTAGTGAATGAAAATGTACATTTGTATGAACAGGATGAACAGATAAATATAGGAAAGAGAATACAGAAGTCTTGTTTAAAAGAAACAGAGAAAGCAATTGCTTTTAGAATACTGATTGTTTCACTTCCAATATCAGGTAAAGGAATAAAAGAAACATTCTCTCTCTCTCTCTCACTCTCTCGTTCTCTCTCTCTCTCTCTCTCTCTCTCTCTCTCTCTCTCTTTTCATTTGACACTGGGCTGAAGATAAAGAGAATCTTTATGTAGTCACACAACCTTTTAAAAATAGCACCCAAATCAAATGCAAAATAACACAATACAATCTGAAATAATGATGATGATAATAATAATAATAATAATAATAATAATAATACATCTCTTAAATATAGAACTGAATAATAATGATAATGGCTGGATTGCCTTCAGTTATATGTCCTTTGGTTGATCAGGTTTGACTTGGTGTTAAACAATGACAACAGCCAAAGAATTCCAAGTAAATATGGAGAAACAATAAAAATCAGTCAGGCTTGGAAGGACTTCCATGTTGCTTTTTATGCAGAGTAGTACTAAAGACTCATCAGAATTAAGTTGTCAAAGAAAAAATGTTATTGGTTACATTATAAACCAGCAACAATGATTTAATTTCCATTTCTACTTAGAAAAAAAAACATATTGGTTTGCCACTGCTTGGTCAGAGCATACCTGGAGCTAAAAAACAACTATGGATGGCCCTTAAACAACGACAAAATGAACATGAAAGTCTCCATTGTATGGACTCTGCAACTTGCTAACTTTGAAAATATGAATTTTATTTTAAATGAAAATATATTCTTTTTTTTTTTTAGTATTTAAGAAGTTTGTTTTAGATCTTTGTAGTTTTGTGTTCCATCCCACAATACAGCAATCTCTAGTAAATGTTTTTACATACTTCAAGAAAGCAGGTGAAACATAGGATGTATCTTTCATTTTGGGAAAAATTGACAAAGATGAAGTTTACTCATGAATTCTTTTATGCTTTTACTTGTTTCAGTCATTTGACTGTGATCAGGCTGGAGCACCACCTTAAAGGGTTATGGCCAAAGAAATCAACCCCAGGACTTAATCTTTCTAAGCCTAGTACTTATTTTATTGGTCTCTTTTGCTGAACCACTAGTTAACAGTGACATAAATACACCAGCATCAGTTGTTAAGTGATGGTGATGGGGGCACACACACACACATTCTTTCAGTTTCTGTCTATAGAATCCACTTACAAGGCTTTGATCGGCCTGAGGCTACAGTAGAAGATACTTCCCCAAGGTGCTACGCCATGAGACTGAACCTGGAACCATGTGGCTGCGTAGGTAGCTTCTTCCCACACAGCCATGGAACAGAGAGGACCTTAATGAGGCTGATTTTGTGCTTTGTGTTGGTGAAGGGAGAAAACAACTGAGTTCTGATAGCAAGATTGAACTTTAAAATGACGATCAAGGTTGTATCAAACAAAAGTGAAGTAATAAACCAAGATTTTGGGAGACTATTGGATCTGGCAAAATTTCTGGTATCCAACAATAACTATTTTTCATCAATTCTGTTGTCAATTCTATAATTGAGAAAATTGTCAGCATATTTAATGAAGAAAAAGTATTAATCCCAGCAACAATAAAGACAATCCATTATCTAATCAAATCCCTAAACAGCTCTATCTTTAGAGGAGTGCCCTTCCCCTCATACTGTGACATTGAAAAAGGGGAATGCCGTAATATTTGCAAAATTTTAAATAAGGGGAATAGGCTTTGCAATAGAACAAGAATTTGCATGACCAATTAAAGCAGATTATTATTACAGAACATGAACATTATGGAAAACTAGTCATTGTGCCAAGAATTAAGCTGAAACATTATAACACAACTCTCTTATTTGCTTTTATGTGGTAACATCTTCCAGTTCAAATAACTCTTACAATGCCAATGATTGGTCTGTTCTTACCAACTGATATCTATTTATAGACAGCTGTTATGTTGCTCTGTTAAGAACTACTCAGAGTATTGCTCTGTTTTACATTCCAATAGCACTGTCGAACATTGCCTTCCTCAGCTGTTGGTTGGACATCACACCAATTTTTAGCACCTTCTGAGAGTATCAATTTGCTCTTGTGGCACCAAACAGCCCTGATGCTATCAAAAAATGTGCAAACCTCTTTGGCTTACATCATAAACACACAATTATCTTCTTTGCATCCATGCAGCCAATGTTAGAAAAAGTACCCTACATCACGTTGTTGAAGATTTCCAGTGCTAAAACTTTCTTAGCTTCTATATCACCCAGATATTTAACTGAGATAAATTTATGACATTCATGCATGTGTTTTGGTATATCATTTATTTTAATAATCACTCATTATTTATTATCATTTAATACATAATGACTATGCAATCCATAAAACAAGCACATATTTCTTATTTGAAAAATATCACATATTGAAGAAGTTCTAGAAGAACGATATAGCTCTTTCTCTAAAGTAAATCACTAAGAGTCAGTAGATAATTATAATAATTATCATATTTTAAAATTTCAAATAAACTTGAACACAACTTGAAAATGAAAATTTGAATTTTGAAAAAAAGAAAATTCATTTTTAAAAATTTCATTTTATAATTCTTTGTTGATTCAAATTTGGATTTCATATTTTGAACTCCCCCGTCTCTTTAATTTTGGTTTATACGAAAAACAACTCAACGTTTATCAATATATTTCACACTTCAAACAATAAATAAAAATATATAAAAGAGAAATAAATAAAATTTGAATTGTAATTCTCTGGTTATAACTTACAACTAAGAAGAATTACACTACAATGATAGCATTAATCTAGTCATGTGGAAATATATATCTTTTTAAAAAGATAATTTTCAATTCTCAAGTTTAACAAGTGCTATAAAATATTAGATTGTATGTATTTTGGAAGTCATCCATACAAAATATATTGTAGTGTCGAATAATAATAATAATAATAGTAATAATAGCAATAATAATATCCTATTTTCTTTTCTTTTTTTTTTGTATTTATGTATTTACTTATAAGATATTTTAAAAACATAAAACAATGGTTTTATTGTTGTTTCACTACAGTTATCTTTAAAACATTGAGAACACTTACCATTTCTTGGGAAAAGACAAACAGAAAATTCCAGTTTAAAAGATTTTTTAAGTACTTACCTAAAAAATAAAAGAAAAGAAAATTGAAGTTAGATTTATTGAAAATCAAGACAGAAAATAATTTTAAATATAAAATAAAAGTCACATCAAATTAGATTTTATCAGTTGATGACATTTATAAGATTTATTTTCCTTTATTAGAGTTCTCATTGAATTCATTTCAATTTAGATAGAATTTACTAATTAACAAAGTAAGCACATCTGAATTGATAAAGGAGGCAAGAAGTGGTCAGTTTATATACATCCTGTCACCACCACTACATTGTAATCAAGACACTTAACTATGAAATGGCCATCTACCCACCTGTAGATAGATAAAGTGCTGTACAGCCAACCGCCACTCATGAATGAGTATGGCTTGGTAGCATGTATTTTTTGCTAATTATTTTGTATGACTACAGAGTTGGAAGCATAGATAACTTTTTTTCCCCACACTAACCTCCTATTTCCTCTCACCTACTCACTGTGAAACCTACAGAACAACCAGGATGTAACAGCTAGAGGAAGAGAAAGGTGCACCAATACCTGGATAGTACCCATAGCTGAGTAAACTGAAGCAATGTGAAATGAACTGCTTTGCTCAAGGATGAAAGATATTGTCCATTCCCAGAATTGAACCCATAACCTTATGACAATGAGCTGAACACCCAAACAACAAAGCTTTGCAGCTAACATAGCTGAGAATTTAATTAGCTTAAAGTGCTGAGACCAACCCCACCAGAAGGCACAGTTTGAAAGAAAAGTTAGGGTTTTAAAGCTACCTTCTTCTGTAGACACTATTTGGAGTCTTAGACGACATCCCCTTATGATTCAATATAAAACAGCAGACAGAACACCTTTGATTAGATACATACACTAGGAAAACAATATAATTTAGTGACTGGTCTTACTTTTCCCTGCTTTAATGTTTTCATTTATCTTCTACAGTTAGTTGTTGTAATCTAATTCTAGGTTAACCTTAGAGGAACAGACCTATGATCACAGACAGAGCAGCTATAGTCAACCTTTCTCTTAATTTTATTTTTTCATGCATCCTTCCTTTAAGATAGCAGTGTGCAATTATGGAGAAGATATGGCTACTATTTCTAGCAGTTTGGTCACATAAAGGCTCCCTTGCTTGCTCATCTTTAGTTTTGTCTCATGTAGTAAGAACTTTAAATCAACAAGTAATCAATTAAAATCAATGACCCAGTTTCTAGTCTCATCTGAAGCTATTTCACTTATGCCATTTATGCCTTTAAGAAAACCCTGACATCACATCACATCTTTTCTTCATCATTAAACTGAGGCTTCATATGAAAAGAAACCAGTACATTATTCTTTCTTTTTTTTCTTCTTTTTATCTCATTTACAGATTGAATATTTGAACAATTCCTCATTAGGGATATTCCACAATGGGTTATTTCTTCTATTAGCTTCAAGAAAATAGAATTTAAAGAAAATAACTGTCTTGTAATAAATGCTGTCAATAGGCTGTGTACAGATATTTCAGCTTAGTATTATTGAAACCCTCATCAATTATACTCTATCTGGGTACACCAATGAATACTTGCTTTCTTTAATACACCAATCTACACAGGACAATGCATGAGCTTCTACGTGATAAACTAGCCAGCTAAAAACAGCAATCAAATTTTCAGCAAACCAGATCCTGCCATCTTTAAAAAAAGGAAGAATATATTGGATATGTGCATGAAAACACACACAGAGAAAAAAGAAAAAGTGATGGCTGGCACCTTTGATCGTAGCTCTGTTAATCAGAAGAACCCAGTGTAAATAAAACAACAAACCTATTTACAGCTAAATTGAATGGATCATTGAGAGTTTAGTGGCCAAAGACCAAGAGATACAATAGTAATGGTTAAACCGATCTTTCAGAATGCAAGCCAACATCTTAACAACCACAACAGTTCCAAATCTCTCACTCTTCTGCCATGAATAGAAAAGCAAAATTTTACTTCAGAATTGTTGATATTTTAATCAAGATGGAGCTGATTAGTTAGATCATAGATTTAATGGAAGAGGAAAATGAGATTCTTAACTGGTTTAATATGACCTTATGCAAACTGTTATTCAGTTTTGGCTTGTAGGTTGAATGATAGCCTCTACCATCCCTAACACAGATAATTTAAATGGAAAGTTACAAAGAGAACAATAATACAAGGATCTTTTATGAATGATTCAAGTCCCTGGAGCTGTAATAAGCACTGTTACTAAACCAACGAGGAATAGCTTTGTTCATTTTCAATCACACTCAATAATATCTTGTTCTAATAGTTCACCCTGATTACAGACATGAAACATACTTCTGTAGTTGTATCCTAATTAAAAGGTCAAAGTTCAGAAAAACTCAACAGGCTGGTATTAACAGTAGTTATCTAGAGTATGCCTATGTGTATGTATGTGTGTGTCCATATGTGTGAGTGTGTTTACTTTGACACAGAACTTAGGTCATTGGTCAAAGGTTAACATTTACAGGAACATAAGTGAATTGGTGTAAGTGGTTTTAGTGAATTGTATCTGTGGTGATTAACAAGGGAACAACGGCACATCCTGATTTGTAGTAATTTACAACTTCTTCAGGATATTTTACACAACATGAGAGTTAAGAAACCAATTGTATTCTTCAATACAAACCTTACAACATTAGATCATTAGTAGGAATAACAAATAAGGACGATAATATAATAGAAGAAAGGTTTCATATTTCATAGTTATGATTAAAGCAGAAATCTTTCTGCAATTTAAGATATTTCCTTAGTGATGACAGACGATGACTCGCTACTGCTGACTAGCACCAGAGGCACTGCCAGCACCACAATGTACAAGAGAAATCTCCAAGTTTGTGAGATCAAATTGAAGGCATACAATTTTGCTGTCTCTCTAGGTATGATAGTTTAAACATCTCTGGTTTACAATATCAGTCTAAAGTTATCTACAACAAATTAGTAACATGTCCAAGGGAAGATTTGTCTCTCATTTGCTTTAAATAACAGAGTACCCTACAGTCCCTTAAATATATTTATAGTCAAAAGGAATTATCTCTTCTTAATTAAAACTGGCAAATGGTCAGTTTAAATGGCATATTTCCCCCTCTATATCTCTCTCACTTGTTCTCACCCTGCTATTGTTCAATCACGGTTTCCATTCATCAATTTCTTCCATCAATTCAGATCACATATTTAAAAGTTCAAAGAAGTACTCACAGGATATCCCTGTCAATCAGAGAGGACCTTAAAAATCACTGTATTTATGATATAAAAAATCTCAAAATAGGATTATTTATTATTTATCACTATCAGACATCTCTCATCTATCTACCGTTGTTACTATAATAACTAACACTGTAGCATTGCTGAAGATTGTATAATTATATTTACATACACCACCTTTGTTGACAACTTATATTAATTCTTTACTAGGCTTTCTTTCAAAGCAGTTCTCAAAGGAAGAAAAAGCAAAGCAATATTTTTTTTTTTAATTATTTTTAAATGTGGAATACAAACATGACATTGTTAAGGTGCAAATGAGACATGTTGATTATCTGAGCTGATTAAAGCTGCTTTAACACTTCATTACTAATTAATCAAATCTAACTGCAAAATGATTAACCATCTAAATATCATCTAGGGTTGATTATGCTTAATTTTGGCAAAGTAACAAAAATCTGTAACGCTAATTTATTGTATCAAAATGTATGTAAGAAAATGTGAGAACAAAAAATAAATAAATCAAGAATGAAAAAGATGCAGAGTGAGATACTGTGATGTCTTGAACAGAAAATATGGTTAATTTACAATAGGATGAGCTTTGACTACAACGAATCAAACTACAGCAATAGCAGGAAAGTCAGGTCTTAAAAAAAGTTTCCATCATGCAGCAAGCAGAGTGTGTAATGAATCTACATAGGAGTACTTTTTGCAGAGATTAGTTTTTCTATAAGACGTGAACCAAACCAAAATGCTGCTTAAACCTACTGAATTAAGGTTGGGATACTGGTGTAGTCATTAAAGTTTGGATATCACATCTTTCAGCAATCATTAGAGTAAAGTTACATACAATTTTATACATACACACTCACACAGACACAGACACACGTTAAATCTGCTTTAGGAATCACAGATATTAATTCATTGAATATGATATGGCTACAAAATATTTTGTACATTTTTTTCCCCCTTTACATTTCTCTCTCTCTCACTTGAAGATACACAATCTTCTTTTTTTCAAGAATTCTTTCTCTTTACTTATTATTAGTATTACTTTTGCAGTTTTGCAGTTTTGTGGTTTCCAGATGATGTAAATATGTTGTTATATTCATTGGTACTAAACTTACACTTTACTTTCACATTTTTCCAAGTTATTTATTTTGTGAATATTTTTTTTTAACAAACATATGTTAGATAATTAGGGAGAGAAGGAATGCGAGCTAAAGTATTTGCCTACCTTTAATTAAATCGCCTGGAAAGTAACCCAGGCTTTAGGTATGAATTAGCTTGCTTCAGATGTGAAAATGATATGTAATTCATAAGAAGAAAGGAAACAAAAATTAACAAAATTTAAAAATATGTAAAAAAAAAAGAAAAAAAAAAAAAGAACCATATAGATATATCCTCCAAAAATTCACATTAAAGAAGATTGTTAATATATTCCCGTCAGTAGTAGATATGTGTCTATATCAGAGGTGTACAGCTTCAATGATACATACATATGTATATATATTTGCATATATATATATATATATATATATATATATATATATATATATATATATATATATATATATATAGAGAGAGAGAGAGAGAGAGAGAGAGAGATTTTATAAGTAGTAGAGGAGTCAAGAAATCAGGCTCTGCATTGTAGAAGTATAAGAGGAATATCTATCATTATTGCAGTTATTATATAAAGTAGTGTCTTAATGCAACCCCATTCTGCCAGTGTGTGTGTAAGCACAAGTTGGATGATACTGCCGGCAACAGAACATTTCTCTCTCTCTCTCTCTACCAGTTTTCTAATATGTACCATTGACCACACCAACCCGTTTTTCAAATTTATTCATAAGTCACGTTCCTATCACCCACACACTGTCCAATCCCTATGATGTTTTGAAGCACACATATATTCAGTTCATTTCAGTACTTTTCCCGTCCCTTTTTTTATGAGCCTAAATGTGCGTGCATGCACTCACACACACTTACACACATACATGGAATAGGTGCAGGTGCGGCAGTGGTTGAAAAGTTTGCTTCACAACCATATGATTTTGGGTTCAGTTCCACTGTGTGGCATCTTGGAAAAATGTCTTCCACTGTAGCCCCAGGTCAATCAAAGCCTTTAAAGAGGATTGAGTAGATGGAAACCGGAAGAAACCCATCATATGTATGTATGTATGTATGTATGTATGTATGTATGTGTGTGTGTGTGTGTGTGTGTCTTTGTCTTGGTATCACATCATAGTTGAAAATAATTGTCAATATCCTACAAGCAGTGTCATTTATTTGCAGTATTCTGCAAGAACATGTCTGGCCATGAGGAAATATTGCCTTGCTTGAGGGTAAGAGACATGAAGGGCATCCAACTGTAGAAAATCTGCCTCAATAAACTCTTCCCAACCCAAGAAAAGTGGACATTAAAATGATGCTGAAGAGGATGATCATATGTGTGTGTGTGTGTGTGTGTGTGTGTGTGTGTGTGTGTGTGTGTGTGTGTGTGTGTGTGCAGGTGTGTGCACATAAATGCATGTATATGCGTATACACACACACACTCACGTGTATAATTACATATTGGTTAGACTTGTGAAATAAGTTAGAAATAATGTGAGGTCACATACAAAGCAAACAAAAATGAAAATGGAACAACAGTTGAAGTTTTACCTTAGGTTTCAGTATTTTGGGGTTATGAGCCCTTCTTCATCTAACCTAAAAATTCCAATTGTTCTGTTTTTTTTTATTTATGTAGTCTACTTTGTAATTTTATCTTGCATTGTTTTGACCTTACAAGTTTATCTAATGTAATATTACACAATGCTTCATCCTTGCTATTTGATTTTATTATGTATATATATATATATATATATATATATATATATATATATATATATATATACGTATATATGTGTGTGTGTTCATGATGTTAATCTTCAGCCATTTTAAATTTGAATGAGAGAAGTCGATTGTTACTACCGTAAGGTGGGTTGCGCTTGGTCAAAGAAGGTCATATAGTGTCGCAGTTTGATGTTGGTATAAAGTGGTTAAGGTGTTGTACTCAAGATTGTAAGACTATGGTGTCAATTCCTGGGCCAAACGATATATTGAGCTCTTGAGCAAAGCACATTTCACATTGCTTCAATGAACTCAGCTGGCGTAATTGAGTACTTCCTGCAATGGACAGAGTCCTGTCGACGGGCTAATATATATGTCGCAGAATTCAAGAAACTGATCTTATGAGATTTTTGCTTTGGAAGGCCCTCTGATTCTTTTGATATGTATATCATGCCCTTCTCTTTTTTTTTATTACCCTATCACCAGTCTCTCTCATTTCTGCCTCTTTTCTATACTGTCGCTTCAGTCACTCTCTTTCAACCTTCATACTAATACTTCTTTGACCAGCTTATCCAAAATTATCTGCTGCAATCACCTTCTTTTCTACCCACTTTATTGACTGCACTGACCAGAGGAACAAATAGTGACAATATTTTGGCATGATACCAACACTATAAAATTGCTTTGTATACTTGCGGGATATAAGCTAACTTTACTAGTGTTGGTATTATGATAAAATACAACCAGTACACTATTAGAAGTTTATTACTCGTCAAGGGCATGATAACATTTCTAGCGCTGAGTGCCATAATAAAATGCACAGAGTACACTCTGAAAACTAAAGTTTCCAATTGGGTTTCCAGCAATTCAAATCGATCATCAATTAGGTGATAAGAAGAAAACTAGGATTTGAACCTGTTGTCTATAATACCACTGAATACAGCAACAGGGTCTCCATTAAAATTATTTGTTTGCTGAACTGTTGCGGGGGGCGGGGGGCAAATATTTTTACATCCAGAGAGTATCAAAAGCATTGACAATAACAATACAGAAGAAAGTTCTCATTCTGAAATGATTTTAACGTAATGATTTTAATACAACAAAAATAAAAAAAATTCAAAAAAATAATAAATAAAAGTAAAGAAAAAAAAACAAAACAGTTTATGTGATTGGAGTAGGTTGGACTGGCAAAGAGTGATCTATCAACACACTTGTGCAAATATAAATAAAAAGTGAATAAAAAGAAAAAAAGAAAACTAACACCAATTTTTGCGGAAGTTTTTATGACAGACCAGCATTATTGTTATTAATGATAAGGTTTAGATTTTTCTCTTTCCATCTCTTCTGCCCTTTCTACTCTCTCTCTCTCTCTCTCTGTTCTTTTTACTTTCCACCTCACCCTATTGACACAGTCGTTTCTACTCTCTCTCTCTCTCTTTCTTCCTCCATATCTTCCCCATCCCAAGTTAAATTATAACCCTTTTTGTGAAGTGTCAGGAAATGATATTTGCTCAGTAAGGTGACAAACTGGAAGCCAAAGCAAGAATCCAGCTGCTAGCAGCCATATTTTCACAGGTTTTATTATGTCTTATTTACATAACTCTTGTACTAAGCAGTAGAGGTATTCCCCGAGAAACAAGAGAGGGAAAGAAAGAGAAATCTAACTATTCCTTGAACTACCAAACATCTGAATAGTTATATCTTAATTGACATGGTTGCTTTTGCATGTTGCCTATAATAATATGTAGTCTGTTCAGAGGTAGTTCTCGCACAAGATACTTTATCTATTTTATAGACTGATACACATGTTAAATATTTGAGTAGCAATTTTTCCTGAGTGAATTCCTAAAAGAGACATTGCAATATTGATTAAAAGTGTCACTAGATAAATTCTATTTTCACACATCAAACAGAAATTATCTTCATTGGTAACAAGGAACCGTTGTAGAGAACAGCATACTCCATACTGTTTAAGTTGCTACAGAAAGACTTTTTTTTTTGTTTGAAGAACTGGTTCAATTTTATATTTACCACAATAACTAACTGATATTGCTGTGGTTGTTTAACCCCAGGTCAATCTTGTTTGAGTAGACTTATGATCAAAGTCATTCCAGTCATGACCAACCATGACCAAAGATTTTTATATCAGGGACTATATTATATAGTATGTACTTTTGCTTGTTAGGAGAGAAAAATGTAATTTCAGAGAAATTCATTGCTATTTCTCTCAGGTCTAATAACCACATAGAGAGACACTGTCATTGGTTCATAGCCAATATCATAATACCAAGGGCTGTGTTAAGTGCTACACACCAATACATACATTCAACAGTCATGAAATAACAATTTTTAAAAACTTTTATTGCAGCTAATTAGTATTTATTTAATGTCAAAAGAAATCAATACTAAATATCAAACAAAAGACAGTTTATTTAGGATAAATATATTATTTGAAATTTATTTGAAAATTATAACAATATATTACAAATGTTGATAATGTTTTAATATGTGCCAACACACAGCGCTAACCACAGCTTTTGTTTGCTAATAATTAGAGTCAAACTAAGCTGTAACTTTGCATTGTTGTATCAACATAAAATGTGTCTTTACCATCATGTCTATCTAATTTAAATGTGTATATGTGACTGGGCATCCTCAGTTGCATGCTGATCACTGCATGCTTCTATATGGTTGCTTGAATTACCAAATATAGCAGCCAAGTCTCTTCCAAATCAATCACACCCTACAGTCTTATGAAAAAGTAAGAGATACATTAGGTAATGTAGTCCCATAAACACTACATGTGAATAAAAATTTGGATGATGATAGAATGCATTTGATCATTTGTCTGCTTGGTTGAAGCAAACCTGGTTGAAGCAAACACAAACAACTGGCTTCTATTCATCATTATAAATGACAATGCATTAATAAAAATATAGGATAGGGCCTTGTGGGTCTTGTAGCAATAGTATTAATACAGCAGTAGATCAATAGCATGTAATTTTTTTTTAATATTTATAAACAACAAATTTTATGCATCTTATTTCTTTGAAAATACCTGCCATCTCATAACCAAAAATAATCCAGGCCAAAGCTGTTGCTGATTCGGTTTAGAGCAGGGGTTCTCAACTGGGGGCCATATAACATTTTGTTGTTAAAATTTATGTGTAATAAATTGCTTATATTTGTATAATACACAAAATACTTTAATTTCTTTATACAATTCTCAATAATATCTAATAAAAATACAGTAGGATATATTCTTTTTACACATATCAAATGGCTACGACTGGTATTTTATTTTATCAACTTTGGAAAGATGAAAAATAAAATTAACCTTGGTTGTACTTGAACTCAGAATGTAAAAGAGCCAGAAGGAACGCAGTTAAGTGCTATGTTGAACACTCCAATTTTGTTGAGCCAACACCCTAATAACACAAATGATGATGATGATGATTCCAACTTTGGTGAAAGCTCCTAAATATGTTTGGGATGGGTCATGAAGTTAATTGAATCTATTTCAGTACATGACTAGCACTTATTTTATCAACTCTGGGGGGATTAATTGTAGTTGATTACTACAAGATTTGAATTGAGAACATTTACAGACAAAACATAATACGGAATCATGTTTAGTACAGTTATTTTACCATTTCTACTAATACATTGATAACTTCTTTTAGAGACAAAAAGAAGTGGTCAGGGGTTACAATTCAGTTGACTCTGATTCCAGTTCACTATATTAGAATTAGTTGCTTATTCTTAAGGATAAAAGACTAAGGCAACTAACACAGAAACTAAAAGCCTAAACTGTTTATAGATTTGTATGTATGTTTTGTGTTGTTTTGCTCTTTATATGTAAATCAAATGTATAGGACAAGGGGAAGGAGAAAACAACTTCATAAACTTAGGCGAGCAAAGAATTGTCGTCAAACAAATTACAGAGTGAAAGTCAAGGAAGACTCAAGTTCTCTGATACTGGCAATCAGCACTTGCCATACTATATGTAGATGGAAAACTACTTTTTTTCTATAACTAGTAAACATGTTGACATTAACACATCCCATCAACTCAACACACTTGCTGCTAATGACAGAGTCTTTATGCAGTGACTCGACCTGATAGAAATAGAAGCCTGATTTCCATCAAATAACATCTGCCATATATTTTTTAGAAAACGAAGAAAAAAAACTTCTTAGAAAATACACCATGTTTAAAAATATAAGATGACTGCAGTTAAAATGCTTCTGTCCATAAGCCTACTTGATCAGGATTGAATTTGGGCTAAGCTACAAAATCTATGCCTATACTGTCCTTGTGTGTGTGTGCGTGTGTGTGTGAGGGAGAGAGGGGGGGGGAACAGTTACAATGTCTTGTATTAAAGACCAAAAATAATAAAGATTTTCGCATCTGCTTTTTACAAAAAAGCCCCATTAGTATAAACCAAATTTGGAGTTGTGACATGTGGTATCTTTGGCATTCTCACTGTTGAATTGAAGTTTTGATGTTTGGAAGCTGAATATGTCTTCTACATCTTTTGGAAATGAAAGCTGAGAAACAGAGAGAGTGATGGTGAGGTGCAGTTTGTTCTTATCGGGTCTTTAGTCAGATTAGTAACACCCAGGCTTGACGAATCAAACAGTCTGCTGTGAAACACTGCTTTATAATTGACGGCTGTCCTACTAGTAAATGAACCGAATCATTTACAGCAAGGAATTTCATGTCTGTGGGAGGAGGCTACTGACTGACAAGTAATGCAAGCAATTTCACTAACAATAACAGGCAGTGTGTGGCGGGAAGAGGGAAGGTGGAGGATAACAATGAAAAGAGAAAGAGATTTGCTAGAGAAGGGGGAGAGAAAAGGGAAGAGCAACTGGAGAATCAAGAATTAACTGAGAGACAGAGATAGAAGGGATAGAGATTTAGAAAAGATGATGCTTGGTACAGGATATGGAGGAAAGAGAGAGAGAGACAGAGAGGGACAGAGATGGGGGCAGCGAAAGAAGACAAGATGGGGGAAAATGACAGAGAGAAAAGCGAAAAGTTGACAGAAAGAGGAAAACTTAAGAAACTGAAAGAATGTCTATGCAAGTATGTGTGATGCATTGGTGTGCATGCATGTTTGTATATAAGTGAATAGGTGCAGATTTGTACGTGAAGGTATGTATGTTTGTGTGTATTCACGTGTGTGTTAGTGTATGTAAGTATTTGCGGATATTTAAGTGTTTGCGTGTATGTAGTATGCATGACAGTGTGTGTGAGTGTTTGCATGTATATAGTGTGTGTGATGGCACGTACGAGAGTTGTGTGTATGTGTGGGTATGTATGAGTGCTTGTATGTAAGTATGTGAGTACAAGTGTGTGTGTGTGTGTGTGTGTTTGCATGCATGTCGGCCTGCAATGTAGGCAAGTTGCCAACTCTGACTAGCAAAGTGAGAGACTTTAATGAGAGCCAAAGTTGACAGAAAGAAATCAACTTTAAGTGCTCTGTCAGAAGAAGTGGCTGAACATTTGGAAGGGACAGGGCTTTGGCATTGGCTTTCTGATGCACAATAAAGGCACACCTGCCTTCCCCTTCCTCTGCCTCTAGGCTTATCCCTTATCTCCTCCCCTTAGGCTGAAGAGAGCAGAGTGCAGAGGTGGTGGTGGTTGGGGTGATAGTGTTGATGCTGTCATTGTGCCATCAGTGTTGTAGGTAGTTGGAGGGATGGGTTATAAGATGGAGGAACTGACCACATAAGACCCCCTTGTTGAGAGGTCACCTGCAATTCTGACAAGGATGTTCTGCTTTTGAACCCTATTCCAGTCTTATTTGTTGAAGGGAAGAACTAAAGTGGTGCATGCTCACCAATCGTTCATCTTGCTTGGGGCAACGGGGAGAGAGAGAGAGAGAGAGAGAGTGGCAAAGAGTGGGTAGGGAGTCGGTGGGAAGAACAAGGGTGGGTGATGGCAGCAACTATTACAACAGCTTTTAAAATACTTTCTGTTGGCAGTGGTTTTATAGCTGCTCCTGGACAATAAGTCATAGTGAAATGTATGACCACTAAGCTGAGGAGGGGGGTGGGCAAAAGGTGTGAGGGGGTGGGGGAAAGGGTGGGAGGGGAATGTACACGTTAAGGAGTGTAGAAAGAAAGGAGGATGGTGGAAGAGGACTGAAAATTGAGGGGGCAGAAAGTGTGGAGGAGAGTATGAAAGACAAACAAATGAGGAGAGAGAGAGAGAGAGAGAGAGAGAGTGAGAGCAAATTGAACAAGAAAGGTGAAATAGAGACGGATATACAGATAGATTGACAGAAATAAAAGTGGAAAGATGGGGATGTGGATAGGGACGAATGGTGGTGGTGGTGGTGGTATTGGTGAGTGGAGGATGTGGGGTGAATGAAGTCCATTTAGTAGGATGGGTGAAGGAAGATGTTCAGGAGTGGTGGGGGTACTGACCACCGGACCAAATTAGATGGACTTTCTTGTGACCATTAACCTTTTGAAACTTGAGGAAAAGATTCCAGTAATGGCGAGGCGTCATCACTAAGTGGAAATGAATGACGAAAACATGTATTAAGAGAGAATCTTCTGCCCTTACCCTTGGTTTTATTTGTTGTGACATACACACATACATATTATGTGACAGACACATAATACACGCACATTTATGCATGCATACATACATCCATATTCCCACCATTTAAACTATGGCATTGACAGAAAACACCATTATTTGTAATATAATTGGGGAAAGTGCTTTTACTAGTGAAATATTGACAATCATATACATATTAAAATGTACCTTCTGCTGGAGAAGAACACACACAAACATTTCCATATGCATGCAAAGACACATAGACATGTGTATGAGTAAAGATACACACACACACACACACACATATCCATACAGAAGAAATGAATCAAGCACATTCACTAAGATATACAAACACAGCTAAATATATACTCAGAAAAACTTACATAGATGTCCACACATTTGAATTTGACAAAGCACATAGACTAACTTGCACACAGACTATATTTGATTACCATAGACACAGGCTTACAGACATTTCTGTCTCATATATTAGGACTCAAATAAGCATATGTACTAACGCATACACATAGACAATAAATATTTGATTATTACAGATGAATACACACACATGCAAATTCAGATGTTTATATCCAAACATGTATGTACATAAATCTCTACAGACAAGTGTGTGTATACATATATCTTTATATATTCTCTCTCTCTCTCTCTCTCTCTCTCTCTCTAACCCAACCACATATGAGGCAGAATACAAACACTATGCTGTACACGCGTATAATATTTCAGTTTCCATAAGTGTCTGATTGAAAAACACTGAAACTAAATGCTTTAAATAGATTTTTCAAACATATTACTTGTTGTGCACTTATTGGAACTGAAACAGAAAACCAACTCACAGGAACGTTCCACAGACTTCTAGCTTCGTGGAGACATTTTAATGAAGCCAGATAAGGAGAGACCCAGTACATGGATGTGTGTGTCTATGTCTCAGTAAAAAAAGAAAATATATATATAGATGTACATACACACACACGTAAATACATGTGTGTTTATGTGAGCATATGTACATTACGTATAAACATGCACATAAATGTAAGTGTGCAGGCATACACGTATACAGCTGCACATACGCTTGTGTAGATGTATCGATATGTGTATACACATGTATATATAAATATGTACACAGACATGCATATATATATATATTTGTATTGCTCAGGTTGAGTTACATCACAACATATGATTTCAGGGAAAGAGAGAGAGGGGGGTGAGAGAGGGGGGTGAGAGAGAGGGGTGAGAGAGAGAGAGGGGTGAGAGAGAGGGGGTGAGAGAGAGAGGGGGTGAGAGAGAGAGGGGTGAGAGAGAGGGGTGAGAGAGAGAGGGGTGAGAGAGAGAGAGGGGTGAGAGAGAGAGGGGTGAGAGAGAGAGGGGTGAGAGAGAGAGAGGGGTGAGAGAGAGGGGTGAGAGAGAGAGAGGGGTGAGAGAGAGGGGTGAGAGAGAGAGGGGTGAGAGAGAGTGGGGTGAGAGAGAGTGGGGTGAGAGAGAGTGGGGTGAGAGAGGAGGTGCAGGGAGAGACATCATGTCAATTTTCTCTCTGTCTAACAATGGACTGTGCTAAGTCAACTTGAACCTGAAATCCTCTCCGTTCTTTTGCAGTGCAAGCTAAATCAGTCTGAAGGTCAGAGGTCTAATTATTGAAAGTTCAGGGGTGTAATTACTTTGGAAACAGTCAGTGGTCTCTTTGGAAACAACAGAATAAAACAAACTGAAACCATATTACTAATATTGGATATTAGTGATGATTTCTGACATAGATATTAGTTCTTTTGGTTTATACGAAGTAAGGAAATAGGAATGTGTGATGCTCATGTATTTCCAAAGAGAATTAACCATGCAAATAAAATGTCTGCACCTAACAAATGAACCACACCATGCAAAACAAGAGCTAATGTGCACACCTTTGCAAGATAGCTCAACCTGATAAAAATAGCAACCTAACCTCTCAAACACACACAGTCCAGTCTGAAAAATGGGAAGGACACAACAGATGATGTGGTTGCAGATATTCCTAAAAATAAAGGATGGTCATGGCAGGAACATCCTTGACCATTTCTCTGTTCAGTCAGAACAGATCTTTGGTTAAAGAATAATAACAAAGAAAGTGATGATGATCATAATTTCTTACATAGGCACGAGGTCATCAAATTTGGGGATCAGTATGCTTTAGTATCAATGCTTGATTAGTTCTTATTTTAGTGACCCAGGAAGAAGAAAATGCTAAGTCGGACTTGAAAGACTTTAAACTCACAATATAGAAAAACAAGTTCTTTAGTTGGTTTCTACCCTCATGATCAATTCCATGCTGGAGCACTGCCTTAAGTAACTAGGTGCTTCAAAACATTCCACTCACTGCTCTTTCAATTCTACCTTTCTGTCAATTTTTGCAAAAAATAATAATTTCATTACACTCATAATTGCTTTTATTTGCTTTTTTATCAGTTAACAGATAATACTGTAGAGTTAACATGACAGGCTCGCAATAGAAAACAATTTAGAGTTAACATGGTTGTCAATTAACAGATATAGTGTAAAGTTAAAAATGGAGTCAGTTAACATAGTTATTCTAAAGAAAATATAGTTATCAGTTCACAGAGAAAGTATTAACTGACAACATTGTAGAGTTAATACGGCAGTCAGTATTCTAGAGCAGTGCTCCACAACCTTTCTTTGCTTCCAGTATACTTATATTCTTTTCAAAATTTAGCGGCACACCTGAACTAAAAACATGACTAAAGGTATAGGGAAAAAAATTATAATCAGGTCACACTGCAGCGCACCTAACATTGTCTCATGGCATGCCAGTATGCCATGGCATACTGGTTGTGGAGCACTGTACAAGAGTTAAATGGCAGCCAAAAGAGAAGCAGTGAAGAAAACATAGTTATCAGTTTAAATTGGAGTCTAACAAATATCCAAATGTTCATATTGGAGTCTAACAAATATCCAAATGTTCATATTGGACTCAACATAAACATTCTAAAATAATATTGCTTTGCATTGAAACAGGAGTCAGCATCCATGAACTTCATGGAGTCAATGTGAAGTTACTTAGATTGTAACAAATTCTTCTTCGTTATTAAAATTTATTTCTTCATCATTCTATTCTCATCCTACATGTTATAAAGCATCACAAGTCTGCCCTGCCTTGTTACCATTATCATGATCGTGGTTGTCATCACTGATAAAACATCAGTTGATATGAAACAAAGGAGGAATTACAAAACTTTGGATGATAATTATGGAAAAGTACATGGAAATAATTGCCTAAGTAAGGAAAATAGGAATGCTAGATATTCTTGAGAAAGAAAAAAAGTTTTCTATGAAATTTAGCTTCCCAGATTTAATTAACAAAGGATGATTATTAAAGGCGATATTCAAGACACAACCAATGCTGATGTGCTTGCTGATCTCAATCTCGACAATATCAATTAATTATCAAATCTTCCAACTTCAATGCTTTCATTTACCTTGGAGGTGGGAGTATTCAGAATGGAAAATACATGATGCTCAATATCACTCATTCCTCTAATACGTATTCCAATGTATGCTTTTTGGAAAGTTCCTGGATATATATATGTATATCTCTCTCTCTAGCTCTCTCTCTCTTTATATATATATATATATATATATATATATATATATATATATATACATACATACACATCTTATACATATACACGTATTAATATATGCATGTATATATTAATTATAATTAATAAGTATACATTCATGTATTCATGTGTGTGTATATATATATATATATATATATATATATATATATATATATATATATATATATATGTATGTATGTATGTATATATATATATATATATATATATATATATATATATATATATATATATATATATATATATATATATACACACATATATATATATATATTTATTTGTTATAGATATATTAATTAAATACAAATACCTAATAATACCTTGAGATGTGTGTATATGAATAAGAAAGCATACACACACACACACATCCACATATAGAGAGAGACAGAGAAAAATGATATTCACACAAACATTCATATGTGTATATATATATATATATATATATATAATATAGATATATATCTATAAAATGCAGGTTATATATGAGTGCCTTGCTGTATTGATCAAGAGCAAGAGAAAGGATAAAGAAAGGTAGCATTTATACACCCATGCACGATCTCACACACACACACACACACACACACACACACACCTACATAATAAGGAAAGACAGAAATAAAATAACAATATGCACATATTTTGTCTTGATGTACACATGTGTGGATTTATCTACGAATGTGTCTGCAATTTATAAACACACATACAACGAACGAACATTTGCATACATGTGTGCATAATTAAGCTATAAGCCTATTGAACTAATTGTTATTTTTGTTGTCATTGTTGTTTTAAATTTTCTTTCCTGTTTTTAACAATATAAACACAGAGTGTTGTGCATTCATTCTATGATTGGGCCTCAGTACAAGGACATTAAAATGGAATAGCTGCATACGGTGGTGCAGCATGCGAGACGTGTAATTATAATAGTAAAACATAAACGGTTCATTAAAGCATATAACAGCACGCCTATTGGGCAAGAGATAAGGTTTTTGCAAGGGATTTGTTCTTTGCTGGTTTTTATGTATATTGTATATATATTAAATGCATTTTTAGTTTGGCTGTGATTGGTGGAGGGAAGGAAGATTCTTTTTTTTTCTTTTTGCTTGAATTTCATTTTATTCCATTATTTTTATTTTCTTATAATCATTGTTTCTTTTTTCTTTAATTTTCTTTTAAAAACTAACATATATAATTATCAAGCTGTATGCATATACATGTGTCTGCTTTATATATATATATATATATATATATATATATATATATATATATACACACACACACATATCTTTGTGTGTGAATGTGTATGCATGCATGTAGACGTTCACTGTGACGAATATGTATGCATATATGCCTGTTCATGTGCATGTGCGTTCCCTGATGATGGTTTGTAAGTGTGGGTTAAAGGTGCAACATATCACAAAGTAATTAGTTATTAAATAATTATAAATAGCATCCAGTAAAACGACTGCGGAAATCTTCATTAATGAAAGCGCCGATGGGAGGAGAAAAGGGTAAAAAAGTATCATTAGTCCCACTCACCACCACCACTACAAAATATTTTTAAAAAATGGAAAGAAAATAGTTCCATCTTTTTCAATAACAACATATATAATAAAAAAAGAAATTGGAAGTACAAATATGTTAACTTCCAGCAGAAGAACCACACCTACTTTCTCCTAAACCACCACAGAAAATCTATTTATAAGTCAATGAAATCTCATAAAGTTATTTACTTTTGGTGAGCTCTATCCATCATATTCTAAATATTTTAGGTGTGTATCTGCATCCATGCTTGTATCAGAACATAGCTCTCTATATTCTAATTCATCTGTCATATATGTGCATATGTATACATACACCCACATATGTATGTATGTGTATGTATGAAGGAGAATGTTCTCTATGTGGCTTGTGTGTTTTCTCGTCTACGTTTTGTTTGCAATGTCCTGTACCCAGAATATGAAAAAGAGAGGAAGAAACAGAACATCTTGAATTATGATGTAATGGCCAACAACAACTGGTGCCTTCTCCCACTCCATATATATACATACAGGTGGATGTCGGTATGCACATACCTGTACGTATATATGCATATACTCATTTACTATTTGTTTTTATATACATATATATATATATATATATATATATATATATATATATGGATGTAAGCACTTACATATATATGTATGAAGTACATGAAGTGTCTGTGACCAGAGTTAAATTTCTTGTTGAAATCCTTCCCATTCACTACATTATATATCGTTTTACATCAAATTTGTAGCTAATGCCTTTCTGTTTCACTGGAAAATCTTGGAGAATTGTATTAAACTTTCCTAAAAACAAGAACATTGCAACATAATGTCGATTCAGTGTAGATATACATGAGCAGTGGAATTGGTATTTAACAGTAACCAGTTTTAAACTGTGGTTCTCTGACTTAAAATATATTTAGGAAGATTTTCACATGGATAAATTGATTCCTTAAAAAAAGGTTCAAGGGCACATATTTGTGAGAGAGGGAACAGTCAATTAGCAACTTTGACATTGATAAATTAAATACATTTAGTTTAGGTTTTGTTTGTTTTTAAAGTGAGTCAGAGAAAGAAGAATTGGTGCCCTTGACCTCTGTAAGACAACCCAGTTAGGTGAGATTAATGCAGGAATGATGCCTAGTTTGAACATTGTAGATTGATGTTTTCAGGAAAAGACAGAATTCCAGAGGGTTGCATTATTCTGGAGGAAGGACTGGGTAAAGTGTTTTATGCAGTGTCTGGGAGGCATGAGGGTGAGGTCTAATGGAATCCTCAAGAAAATTAGTGAAGTTAACCAAGAATTACTTGAGAAGGATCCCACATGCTGATTCCAAAGAAGTGGAGTTAAATTTGGGATTAACTTGAGAGCATAGGTCAAGACTGATAAAAGTGGAGAATAATTTTCAATGGTTTAAGTTTCAATAGGGACAATGGTTCAAGAAAAAGTCGATAGATGAGATCCAGTGATTTTTAGTATAGAAGACACTTAGTAGTACCTAAATGATTCAAACTTAGACTCCAATGTCTTTACTGGGAATCAATTTCATGGGGTAAAGAGTGTCTATAAGAGGGATCAAGTTGAGCAGATATAGAGGCAATTATGTGGATAAACAACTTAGATATATTAAATATAACAGTTTGGATATGAAATGTAAAATATGTATATATGTATACATGCAAAACGAGAGAAAGCAAAAAGTGGAAACTTTCAGACAATGAATATTTAAGTATAAATATATAGATATTTATATTAATAGATCCAATTTACACAGAGTACAAAGAACAGAAGATTAAAGGAGCAGAAGAAAGGTGTTATATCCAACAGCTGTTTCTGAGAGATTTATCATAATGTTGGTATATGTAGTTAATCACAATATGTGGTCATAATGGAAGCAATCAACATTGGATATTACGAGCCTTCATCATCAGGGTAGAAAAGATCTTACATTTCAGATCTTAATGCAGAGAAGTTCAAAGATGTTGTTTGTACTCTGTATAAATTGGATCTATTAAAATAATCATCTATATATTTATACTTAAATAATCATTGTCTGAAAGTCTCCACTTTTTGTGTTCTCACATTTTGCATGTATACATACACATATATATTTGTGTTTCATACCCAAACCATTATATTTAATATATCTAATTTGTTTGTCCACATAATTGCCATCTTTATATATGTCTTTGCAGAAGACTTACTACTGTTGTCAATAAAGCTAGCTTGAGAGTATGTATTTGTGTATCTTTGTGTATGTATATATATATATATGTGTGTATCTGGGTATATGTGTGTATGTATATGTGTGTGTGTGTATGTATATGTGTGTACATGCCTATGTGTGTGTGTGTGTATGGAAGGTATTTTTCTCTCCCCCTCATATTTTATGTTTTGGAATAAATGAGTTTTAGCCTTGACACATTGCAGGTGATCAAAGTGGCATAGTTTACTGTTGGTTGCATGGTTGTGTACTAAGTGCAAAGATGGAAGAATATGAAAAAGAGAGGAAGAAACAGAACATCTTGAATTATGATGTAATGGCCAACAACAACAACAACAAATAGCAACAAAAACCACTACAACAGAAACAGCAACAGGCTTCAAATAATATCGACCTTACAACTGGTGCCTTCTCCCACTCCATATATATACAAAGTTGGCAACACAACCACCACAACCGCCACCATAATCAACATCATTGCATCATTGCTAGAAATGTTATAAAAACAGCAACAACAACCAAAAGATTTAGCAGAACAAGAGGACCAAAAACTTGTAATAAAAGGCACAACTCTAAAACATGTTCAAAGCATAGTCACTGATAGCTTAGTATTTTGTGTGTATATGTGTACATGTGTATATGTGCATGTGTATTTATTTGAGTGTGTGTGTGCACATCCTGCGAGTTTAAGGAGAGCTCATGTTTTTGTTTTGCGTATGTAAATTGTGCACACGCATGTATGTTTCTATTAACTTTGTTGTCTTAGCCTTTTTATAAAATAGTCTAATTATGTGTGTGTGTACATGTATTATTTTGCAAGCATGGGCATAACTTTAGATGTGTGTGCATATGTACGTGTGTTTGTGAATATGTAAATACATGTGAATGAGTGCTTTCATTTGTGTGAGGACACATGCACACACGATCACACACACACACACTACATATGTATATTATAAACATAGTCACACTTATACTTTGGTTATTTATATATGCATATATAAGCACCATTGTAAGTAGGTAAGAGAGAGGGAGAGAGAAAGAAAAGCACAGAACGTTTTGTGGTATAAGTATTGCCAATGGTTCATCATATCGTATTATTTTCATCGCATCATTAGTAAATGGAGCAAAACAGGGGATCAAACACATTAATGATAAGCAAGTAACAAGTCACAAGTTCAAAGAACAAAAATATTTCATGAGCAGCACTTCTGTCGGTGCTTTAATCCACACATATATGAAACACAGAGAGGAAAGGGACAGAAACAAGACAAAATGTGACTTTATAAATATAGTGTCATTTAGAACATATAGTCAACTAATAAAGGTGGGTAAATGATATATAACTATGGTGAAGCAGATATTAGCCTTTGATTAAACAGCATACAGTGGTCAAAGAGAGAGAGAGAGAGAATGTTATGTTAGCATAGAAGAAAAGTATTGAAATTCATACATACACACACGAAACAATTTTAGCATGCCTTACTCCCATATGCAGAAAAATGGATGAACCAATAATTAAATAGCTTATGTACTTGCATATATGAGTATGTGTATATTTCTGTATATTTTACACACACACACACACACACACACACACATGACTTGCTCATGCTTTTGTTTTTGAAAATGTTTCTACAACTGGATGCCCTTCCTAAAACCAACCACTCTACAAAGTGTACTGGGTATTGTGTATCAGGTATCACTATAAGAAAGGTTGTCGTGTTCTCAAAAAGGACCCTTATGTCTTTGCATGGTCTTTGCTTACCAACCACTTTAGCAGAGAATATCGGATGCATTTTATCATGGCATCAGTATTAGTGAAGTTGCTTTGTATCCCACAAAACAAAAGGATCCTCAAAGTTCAACATCGTTTCCATTTGTTCTTGGCAATATGTACCAATAGAGTGGGTAGATGAAATAGGCATTTGTAGAAGATAAGCTGGAGTGAGAAAGAGTAAAAAAGTTTTCCCAGGTTACTGTGAGCATGACAATTAGATTTCTTTAAAATAATAACCATATTTTAATACACTCACATCCATATGCATGGACATGGGTCTGAGAGGGTTTGTTGGCAAATTTGCATATGACCTCACAAAGCAGCTCTCAGTTTCTGGGAGAAAGAGAGCTCTTAAGGCAAAAGGCAGAAGCAGCCGAGAGGAGTTCCAGCTGCATCTGGTCAAGAAGGAATGGAAGGGAATTTCAAAAGGCATAATTAACCCCACACTCAGCTGGTGTCTTCAACTGAACTAGTTCCAACACCCAAGGTACCTTGGACCTGGGATATCTTAACTATCAAGGGTGGTTATGCAGACAATAACACAAAATGTAGCAGCAGAGGGGTAATTTGGAGTCATAGCCTGGATGTGGTCGGGGCCCGCCTCTGAAGAGCTTCTGCTGTTTAGCTCTTCCAAGAATTTTTTACTATTACAGGTGTGGTAACAAAGTTTCCTTTCCAACCACATGGTTTTTATGTTCAGTCCCACTACTAGGAATTTGATAGATGGAAACTGGAAGATACCAGTCATATGTGTTGAGTGAGTGTATATGAGTGTTTATGATCTACATTGAGCTACAGCTACAAATGATATTGACACCATTTGCAGCATAGCTACAGGTGATGATGTCATCATTTGCAACTGGGCTGCAACTGGTGATATTTGCTGACATTTCCTATCTACAGACTGTCTACTGGTTCAACACTTTCAAAATCCTCTGAAATGAAAAAAAAAAAAGAACTATTCCTTACTTGAAAACAGCTAAAGGCTGGCAGCAGGGATTGCATTTGGCCTTAAAAAAAATCATACCTCAGATATGTTCCCTGCGTAAACCATGTTAGCATAGGAAAACAGACGTTACAAAAATCGCATGAGATATAAGTAAAGACACACACTTGTATGTTAATATTTTTGAGATATATATGTGAGCATGTGTGTATTTGTGCATATATGTATATATAATATTAATGTATTAAATTTTTTTATTTTGTGTGTGCATGTGTGTATAATATTATGTTCATATTTTTTTGTTAAACACACACACACACGTACATACACAAATGAATTATTAAAAAAATAGGAGTATAAAAAGCAATAAAATGTAGCTACAGAAATGTAACAAAATGTTAATCGAAATCTATGTATGTCATCTGTTATATAGTAATTGATTCTTCAGCTCTCCCAGAAACTTGGAAACGTCTCAATAATCTATAAACCTTATTCTGTTGCTGTCATTATTATTATTATTATTATTATTATTATTATTATTATTATTATTATTACTATTACTATTATTATTATCATCATTATTATCATTATTACTAGTAGTAGTTATTGTTATTAATTAGATTGTCTCAGAGATCCTACTTCATCAGTTTCAATTTATTAAGAGTTAACATCATATTATGGTGGAATCAGAGATAAAAATATAAACAAAGTAAAAAGGTAGAAGTTGTTTCCAACAGCACATTTTTATTCTGTTTTGTTTTCTAACACACACACACACGTATATATATATATATATATATATATATATATATATATATATATATGTAAGTATGTGTGTATATAAATATATATGTGTGTGTGTGTGTGTGTGTGTGTATTTGTACAGACAATCAAATTTACAGACATCATATGCACATATATAGACAAGAATATAGATATATTCACCCACACCTATGCATACATATGTACAAACATACATACATACATACATACACATAGAAAGAGAGTATACACATATATAAACACAGGGTTACTCATAAACATACCCAGTTTTACATAACAAATATATAATTGCGCACAGACTTCTGTGTACAGGTATGTTTGCGTGTATATATGTGTATGTTTATATATATATGTGTATGTATTACTGAATCATTTTCTCTTGCAGGAGGACAGAAAATTGTATAAATTACATCATTATCAATTTGATTAGTGCTGGAGACATTTATTCTGTAATTATGGGTTTTATAATTAATTTCAAGCCTTTGTGCTTTGTTCTCTCTGTACACTGAGGTGTTGGAGACAGATCAATAACTTTGGTTTTGTTTTTAGATTACTGTTCACTTCATCTGGCTGATTTTGGCCAGATTTTAATCTGAATTTTGTCTCCTTTGTAGTCAATATTTTTCACTACAAATACCGTAATCCTTTGGTAAAAACACTCATATTACACCTTTGTTGTTTTATCCATACTAATATCATACATCCAAAACTTGGCTTTATATAAGAGAAATGTTTTCTTTGGAGAAAGGGAGAAAAATTGAAAGTGCATTATGTGTTCAAAGACATGAAGAATCCTTTAGCAAATATCTCTCTTTTTTTGTTTTGAAAATGGTCAAAATAATTGAAGCAGCAAAGATTACCCAATGCTATAAAGTAAAAATTACTTCACTACTTTGGATAAATAAAAAAATTTTTTAAATCCCAACAAATTTCCCACACAATCAAACCTACACCTGATAAATACCTGGCAGTTAGTTAACTAAATATACTAAGAGGAGAGAGGTAAAGCTTTCCTTTTAGAATTAATACTTCAAAAGGTACTCACTGTTGTACTCTACTACTATACAACTTCTGCAGTTTTCTATTAGAAAGTAAATACTTAAAAGATACCTGAAGCCTCTATAATGTAGATAAATCCAGTCATTTATTAATTGAGTCATTTGCCAAGATTTCATTCGAAAGTGGGGTAAATACAAAACTAACATGTACACACGTGTGTTTACGTGCATGTTTGCGCAAGCCTCTCTCTCTCTCTCATGCCAGCATGGAAGATGTACATTAAAAGATGATGATGATAATAATATGAAAAAGAGAGAAAGAGAGAGAGAGACTTCTGTGAGGATCAGAGCTAAAGTTTTCTCTTTCACTGGATGCAGTTTCTAAGAATCTGAAAAGTTGTATCTGTTTGTGTGCACACATATGGGCTGAAGAGTAGTCTGCTTCAGATGCTTAGAGTCTCAGGGGAAAATAAACCAGGAAGTGTAGCAGACACTACAGTATCTGAGTACAGGCTTACAGAGTGGATAATGGTAATATGTTGAAATAAATTGCACCCAGGGGATAGCTGGGCAGTTGGATTAATAACCTAGCTGATAAATGCAAAATAAAACTAACAAAGAAAGAGTATATATATATACATATACATATATATATATATATATATATTTTTTTTTTTTTTTCAAATAGTATGATGAGAGATGCAGAGCCTCTTATGGCACAGATTGCTATGCTTTACCTTACTGAGATCAACATGGTGTAACTGATGCTGTGGCTAACAGTGGTAAGTAAGAAGTAGCTTGATGGAAACAATTCCTTCAGGTTTGTCTTCTGTCTGCAGTTTACTGTTTTTATTGATGATGAAAATTTAACTTTAAACCAAAGCTACTGTATCTTTAGACGTTAAGAAACACCAGAAGATTATAATATTTTGGGTTATTAATATCCTTTTTAAGAGCAGACTAAAATTTTTAAATTTATATCTAAATTTTTAAATATCTAAAGACGTGGCTAATAGTCTAAAAACATAATCTTATAAATGAGTTGTCTCAGATGTTTAGTCATTTAAGGAAGTACTAAGTTGCTTAAAAACATCTCTCTTTCTCTCTCTCTCTCTCTCTCTCTCTCTCTCTCTCTCTCTCTCTCTCTCTTACATGTGTGTATGTGAATGTCTGTGTATACACATGGAACCTAAGTGGTTACAAAGTTTGCTTTGCGACCATGTGATTTCAGACTGAATCCCATAGGGTGGTATTTTGAGCAAGTGTCTTCTATAGTCCATGGCTTTCCAAAACCTTATGAATAAGGATTTGGTAGTCGAGAGAAACTGAAAAAAGCCCAAATGTGTGTGTGTGTGTGTGTGTGTGTGTGTGTGTGTGTATGGGTGCTTGTATTTCCTTGTCTTGATATTATATATTAATTGTAAACAAATGTCACCGTCATAGAAGTGGTGTCGTTTGTTTACAATATTCAAAGGTAATATGTCTGGTTGTTGTGCTGTTCATGTTTAAAGGACTGAGGAAATGTTCATTGTTTTGAAAGTTGGCAACCGGATGAACAACTCCCTGTAGAAAATTTGCCTCAATGCATTTTATCTAGCTTTTACAAGCATAGAAAAGTGGATGTTAGAACAACGATGATGTGTGTGTGTGCATGTGTGTGTGTGTGTGTGTGTTCAAGAAACACAAGCCAATGAAGAAACTTATATGCAATCATTCAATTAGCAGCAAACAGCAGTTACATCGTTATTAAATCACACTGTGCCATTTAAAAAAAACAAACAAACAAAAAGGCACATTGCATAACATAGTTCTAGATACATTATCCCTGAAAGTAAGATACAATGGTAACAGGTGGAAAGCTTTTGATCAAACTAACCTGGGGTTAAATAATAACTTTGAGAACCAGTTAAAGAATTCAAAGGTATGTTGAGATTGATAACAACAATATTTTTATCAAAATTTTAGTATGAATTTGAGGTTTTTATGTTTATTTTTCTCCATGTTAAACGTGTGTAGTAGTTTTTTGGTTTGGTTGTTTGTTTTATGATATATATTCTAGTTCTAACCTCAGTGGAGCTTTTAATAATAGAAAATGGAGAGATGAAAGATGAGAAAAGACAAAGTGAGAAATAAATAAACTAACAGGAAATAGAGGAGGTAAAAAATAAATAAATAAAATAGATGTAAAGAAAGAATTATAAAAAAAAAATATCATGTCAATGAATTAAAAATTGAGAAATAAATAAATAGACTTTCTAAAAAGTAAAACAGCTTTTTTTTATTATTTTTAGGTAATTTAAAAAAAAAATACTGATTTTATTCATGAGAAGAAAATCTCAACTTAAGCATCGGAAATATTTCCAGATGGACAGCACAGGTGTTTATAAAATACGATCTGTAGTTTTGATACACTCAGATTAGCAAACTTTCATGATACCTGCATCTTAGCTTATTTGCCTCAAGTAGAATTCTTCAAAGAGAACTGAAGAACTACTAGATAAATAGATATATGGATACAAAACAAGGAAGAAAAATACTGGTAAACTGTAGGAGGTGCTCGATTTAGCTTTTTTTTAGAAAAACCATGGTAGCAATTACAAGTGGTTTAATCCATTTTAAAAAAGTTGACAACATAAAAAGGAAACAAAATACTAGAAAACAAAATATAAAAAAAAAATCTAGCAAAGAAGATTCTTTTGCAAAAGATGGAATTCCATAAAAGTATTCCATTATTTAGCTCATCATCTACATTTCTGTCTTACAGGGATATAAGATGAAATAGCAGAGTTGGTTACAAAGATGTCAAAGATAAACCCCAAAAAAGGTAGAAGGGGAGGTTACAGAGTTACGGCCCTTTTCTCCTAGTTCACCTCTTTACTGTGCAATGACAGGTCTCCATTTGAAGCTGGGGCCTCAAGGCAAGTTTCTTACTCTTACATTCACAATATGTTATCTTTGAATTCCTTTTGAATGATATTCTACAGGCCTTCGGAGGTAAGTGCAATTAACTGCTTGTCACAGAAACCCAAGAGAGAGAGAGAGAGAGAGAGCAGAGAGCAGAAAAAACAGGGAGAGAGAGAGCAAGAAAGAGAGAGAAAATGTAAGCAAGAGAGAAAAAGAAAAAAGGAATATAAGTAAAACCAAAGTAAATAGCAATACGAGATGTATAATAGAGAGCAAAGAAGAGTAAGGTGAAAATGGAAAAAGAGACAAACAAAAGACAAAAGTCAGCTAATAACGTTTGAAAACAAATGTAACCTTCTATGCCTATCATCATAAGCTCTTCTGCAAACCCATTTTTTCGTAATCCTTTGAGAGATGTTGTGCAATGCAATAGAATAATGAACAGAATTATTTTTTTTTATTAGTTCTCTAATTCAAGAGAAAATGATGTACACAACAAAGAAGCTTACATTCTTTTGGAAACAAAAACAAAGCTTTACTGCACAACTTTATACACTTAAACTTTCTTCTTTCTAGATCTTACACACACACACACACACACACACACACACACACACACACACACACACACACGTATTTACAAAATTATATAAAATGTACACTCACATACAAAAATTATAAAATTGTATCAACATTATGTATATATATATATATATATATATATATATATATATGTATTTGTAAAATTATATAAGATATATATGCTACATAATTATATACTATATATATATATATATATGTGTGTGTGTGTGTGTGTGTGTGTGTGTGTGTGTGTGTGTGTGTGCGCGTGTGTATATGTGTGTGTGGGTGTGAGTGTGTGTGTGTGTATATATATATAAATAAATACGTTATTCATTACATATTCATGCATAGACACATGTATATATATTACATAGTTTGCAGTATATCATGTAATATATTTAGATATAATGATCTACATCATATCTGTTATATAATTTGCATATTACATATGTATTATACGATATGTATGTGTGTATATATATGTATATATATGTATATATATATATATATATATATATATATATATATATATATATATATATATATATACTTTATTGATAAAGCTGCAAAGACATCACAAAAGCTGTAACTCAGTGTTTCATGCTCCTGTTCGTCTGACAGTTTTGGTTGAGAATGGAACAAAATAAGGTTATAACCTTATTTTTGTTCCATTCTCAACCAGAACTGTCCGATGAACAGGAGCATGAGACTCAGAGTAACAGCTTTTGTGATATCTTTGTAGCTTTATTAATAAAGCATATTGCTCTACATCTGGTATTCGAGTACTATTTTTACCACCTTGTTTCACAATTATGTGCCTATTCTGATATATATATTTATATATATATATAAACTGTACTATCTATATTATGTTGTGTATGTTACACATGTATGTATTATGGCAGAGAAGCTACAGATTTTATATGGCTAATTCTCAGGAACATTTGGGCGAAAGAACATATGTAGAATAAATTACTTCAATTGTTTGAAAAACTCACTGGAAGAAGTTGATAGCATTTGTTACCTGATGACTTAAACAGGTATTTTAAAAGCAGAGTAACCAGAGTAAGAATGGAGTGGAAAAATTTCAACTAAAATGTTTTGCCTTCAGACAAAAGGGCAAATTGTATTTTTGTGTCTCCAGAGGCTGCTGATAGCATTTATTCATTAATATGAGGAAGAGTGGTTGTAGCAGTGCAGTCAATAAGTATTTCAAAACTTGCCATCTCACAATTGTGAGTTCAAAACCTGCTGTGGTTAAATTTACGTATCTTTTATCCAAATTGATAAAAATAGATATCAACAATATGATGGAACTTCAGTTAATCAGTTAGGCAAACCAGTAATTGTTAATGAATAATGGCTCTTATAATAATTATGCATTATAGCATTTTAATTTAAATGCTATTTTATTATTTTTTGAGAATATAAAGATATATGAATAAATAGGGCATGTAACACCCCCACCACCAAGTAATTAGGTATCTTATTGTCAGTAGTGAATTGTGTTCTTGATTAAGATGCTTAACTTTTAATGTACTATCAAAGTTCCACAGTAGGGTTGCTGTTGTTTAGCCCATGGTAAGTCCTGACTGTGAAGGACATGTACATTTTTTTTATGATCAGAAACATTTTTGAAGACAGTAAGATGTGACTTGAAGGATATCTGATTATTATTTCTAACAGAATAAGTAACTAGAAAGAGACTACTTGCATAGAGTGGTATAATTCATCATTGTAAGTAGCAACAATCTTTGTGAAATGTAAAAGTGATTTGTTGGCTCGAGGTGCTGAGTTCAATTTCTCTAGAGACGAATGTTCCCTTTAATAGACCACCTTCATGATATCCAGTGGAGAGATTTGTCTTATCTATTTAATGCTATCTAAATCAGAAAAATATACAAACCATGTGGAATCTTGTGATTTAAAAAGAATTAACTTCTTTTTTCCCTCTTACTGATGCTATAAATCTAGATTATTATAATACTTAGTCAGAAATACATTGACACAATAGAGCTGAGCTTAAGTTTCTTCTAACTTATCATTTTATTAACACACTTCTCTTTGTGGAGATCTTTAATATACTACTACTTTGTCTTTGGTCTATAGGAAAAAAATGAACTACTTTTGTCCACAACTACTGTTGACACTCTACAGAACCCCCCCCCCCCCTTAGAATTAGTGTCTAGAGCCAAACATAAATGATTATGGAGCATCTCTAATCATATGTCTCCTGGATTGAGGCTGACATGGGAGTAGGCTATAACAAACCCGGCATTCAACTCTGTTTTAATAACTATTTAAAAACTGCAATCAATATTTCTGTCAAGGACATGGTATCACAGAAACAACAAAATATTTATTTCACTGAAAAAGGTAGAAGATCACGTTTGGAGGAGGATTGATGTCTAGTTAGAAGAAGCAGCTCCAAGACTTTTTTTTATCTACTTTCAGAGTATATGGTATATAAAAATTCCAAGAAAATTCCAGTAGGGTTTGAACCCAGAAAGATGCAAGAAAGAGATAGCTAGACAGATAGACAGATATATAGAGAAAGATAAGAGAGTGGGGAGAGAGGCACAGACAGAGACATAATTATATAATATATGACATAATAGTCCAACACTTAACCATTTCTGAAAAGTTTCTACCCCAAACTCAGCAACAAAATGTATTGTTAATAATGCATCAGTTGATTACAGGCATCACACATACTTTATATATGGCTATCTTTATTTTCTTTGACATAGAGTTTGTTCACCTCTTGTGAAGTAATATGATAAAAGAGAGGGAAAAAAAAAACAAACAAAAACAAAACACCACCAACAACAAAACAATATCGTATCATTTAATTTCAAACTTTGCTGATACAATGAAGCTTTCATCCTTGCCACTGCTCAGCAGTCATCAGACTGGCAGACTTATCAAACAGGCATTTCGTTATGTGTATGTATTAGCATATATGTAATATATGTGCGTATACAACATATATGTACATGTATGTGTATATATATATGTATATGTGTGTGTATGTGTGTGTGTGTGTGTGTAATGGGTGCGTTTATATCTCTGTGTATGCATTTCAAAAGTTGGTAACATCGCAGGAATGCAACATCAGAGGCAATCATAATTCAGCAGACCACAGAAGGATAAAATGCGTCACTACTGTTATCACTGGCTTCACTGCCGTTGTTTTGGAGACAGTCGCCTCCATCATGATTGAAATTCTACACACCCGACAACCACCGTCCACCCTCCACAGGCACCCCCCACCACTCTTATACTCCATCCTCAATCAGTTAAATCATCATCATTATTGTCATCATCTGCATCATCATCATCATCATCATCATCATTGTCATCGTCTGCATCGTCATCATCATCATTGTCATCATCGTTGTCATCATCATCATCATCATCATCATCTTCGTCATCACTGCAACCATTACCACTATATTGATTACCCTACATCATTATCATTACCATCATGGGGTCTACTAGCAGCATCAACATCAGTAGCAACATCATCAGATAAAGTTTTATCATAGATATATGACAGACGATATAAACAAACCAACAAACAAAGAAAACAAACAAACTGTAATCAGAAGATAGAGAGTTAGATAGACAGATAAATAGATAAACAGAGAGACAGACAGATACTTGCAAAAATATGGCACACACACACACACACACACACACACAGAAATAGACAATCACATAGATACATGTATTAAATAGATAGTTACAGGCATTTGACACACACACAGATATGTGTATGTATGACATATATATATATACACACACATATACATATACATATATACATATATCATCATCATCATCATCGTTTAACGTCCGCTTACCATGCTAGCATGGGTTGGACATATATAAATGTGTGTGTGTGTGTGTGTGTGTGCATGTGCGTGTTTGTATATATAAGCGTATATATATATGTGTGTGTGTGTGTGTGCATGTATATGTATGTGTGTGTGTGTGTATATATATATATATATATATATACATATACATGTATATATATATGTGTTTGTGTGTATATGTGTGTGTGCATGTATATATATGTATGTGTGTGTGTGTGTGTGTATATATGCATGCACTAGCTACATAGACAGAAAGATAGACAGATAGTTAAATCAATAAATAAATAGATAGATCAATGAATAAACAAGTAAATAATGTCTCACAAATATTTTCTCTATTGTGGGGAGGCGGGGTGGGGGGGGGCATAAATAACTCTGGATTCTAAGGTCTTTGTGCTTGAGTGGGACAGTGTTTTTGAAAGATTAATCAGTAAGTGAAGAGGTGTGTGTGCATGATGGGGCAGAGAAGAAGGGATGTTAGGGAGAGGAAGAAAAGGAGCAGGGCAAGGAAAAAAAATAAATAAATAAATAAAAAAAAAAGCCCCAGAGGGCAGCCATTTTGGCTGACCGAAAATGTTTTGTAATAAAAATTAATAACTCTACGGAACAAACCTCTGGAGAAAACAAACACAAAAAAATCATAAGAAAACAGATAAAATTAAAAATGATAGAAAGAAAAAAACAAAAACAAAAAAAAAACAAAAAGAGGATCTAGCAATAAACCCACATACCTTTATACACACACATATATATATATATATATATATATATATATATATATATATATATATATATATATATATAGCACATGTACATGCACACAGACTCACACACGGATGTGCATTTGTATGTATAAATGCTTACATATTTACATGAATATATACAGTAATAAATGCATCTATGGATACATGGACACATATCTGAATATACAAGCATGTCAAAGAGAGGGTGTAGTCTATGAAAAAGTGTGGGGAGCATGTGTATTCGTACATACAAACATGATACAAAATCTATTTACTGGAGGCCCAGACAGTGTACACATTATTATGTGTCTATGTGTGTGTGTATATATATATATACATGCATTCACATATTTATACACATATATATATATAGATAAAGATACATCATACAGGCATAGTTGTGTGATTTAGAAATTTGCTTTCTAATGTGGTTTTGGGCTCAGTCCCAGTGTGTAACGCTTTGGAGAAGGGTTTTCCGTTAGGGCTCCAGGCCTATAAAAGCTTGTGAGTGGATTTGGTAAGGGATAACTGAAAGGCTCTTGTCATATATGTACATCTCTGTATGTATATGTGTATATGTATGCATTTCTAATCTTGTCTTGACATGGCTTAATATTTAGAAATGGATGTCATAATTATACAAGAGTATACAAGAGTTGTCCCTTGTTCCTAATCTTCTGTAAAAAACATGTCCAGCAATGGGAAAATATTATCTTGCGTGAAAATAGGCAAGGTTTGCTGAGAGGAAGTGCATCTAACTGCAAAAAATCTGTTTAAAAAAATGCCAACTCACCCATGTGAGGATAGAGAAGAGGATATTAAAACAATAATGATGATATACATGTATAATTACATATAAATATGTATATTTAATTAGTTAATCCCACTTAAACATGAATGTTCTTTTCGAAAAAAACTTTACTGAGGTAGATACCATGAGAGAAACTTATGGTGCACAATGCATGCTTGTTTGTTTATATCACCAATGGAGAGATAAGTCCCTACCAACTCCAACACCAAGACTACCAGATCACATGATTTCGATTTCCTTGATCTCATTGGTGATTGACACTTGACAGCTAGATACACAGATGCTTAGACACATATACTTGTATCATCATTATTGTTTTTAATGTCCACTTTTCCATGTTTGCATGGGTCAGACAAAATTCACTGATAAAGATTTTACTATGGCTCCTTCTGTTGCCAAACCTCAACTGCTTCCAAGTAAGGCAATATTTACCCCAGGCCAGGCATGTTTATCATAGACGGCTAGAAATCAACATCATCACTTGTATCAAAAAGTCAAATAAAGAGTACACATAAACACATATTATACAACAGGCTTCTTCCAGTTTCTGTCATCCAAATCCACTCACAAGGTTTTGGTTAGTCTGTGGCTATAGTAGAAGACACATGGCCAAGGTGCTGTGCAGTGGGACTGAACCTGAGACAACACAGTTGCAAAACTACACAGCCACGTTTACACCTTATATATGCACAAATATATGGCTACATGGTAATGGAATTGACTGCACAACCATGGGGCTTCAGGTTAGGTCTTACCACACAGCAACTATGGCATGCATCTTCTGCTTACAGCCTTCAGCCAACAAATTGTTTGTTGGTGGACACACACATCATCTTCATGTAAAGTCAGTTTTCTATGCTGGCATGACAATTATACAAATACATAAGTATATGTGTGTGTGTGTGTGTGTGTGTGTGTGTGTGTGTGTGTGTGTGTGTATGTGTGTGTGTGTGTATACACACATATATATATATTCACACACACATACATTATATATATATATATATATATATATATATATATATATATATATATATATATATTGCTATATATCCGTCAGAGTGTAAGTATCTTGAGAGAAAAGCTGAACATTAGAAGCATTAGTTGTGGCGTGCAAGAGAGACGATTGCGCTGGTATGGACATGTGGTGAGAATGGAGGAGGATAGCTGCGTGAAAAAGTGCCACACCCTAACAGTTGAGGGAACCCGTGGAAGAGGTAGGCCCAGGAAGACCTGGGCTGAGGTGGTGAGGCAAGACCTTCGTACATTGGGCCTCACCGAGGCGATGACTACGGACCGAGACCTTTGGAAATGTGCTGTGCGTGAGAAGACCCGGCAAGCCAAGTAAGATCGTTGCCAGTGCCCCTGGACTGGTTCTTGTGCGGGTGGCACATGAGATGCACCATTTTGAGTGTGGCCGTTGCCAGTACCCGCCTGACTGGCTCCCGTAGGATTTTCGAGTGAGATCGTTGCCAGTGCCCCTGGACTGGCTTGTGCGGGTGGCACATAAAAGACACCATTTCGAGTGTGGCCGTTTTCGTGCGGGTGACACGTAAAAGCACCCACTACACTCTCTGAGTGGTTGGCGTTAGGAAGGGCATCCAGCTGTAGAAACTCTGCCAAATTAGACTGGAGCCTGGTGCTGCCATCCGGTTTCACCAGTCCTCAGTCAAATCGTCCAACCCATGCTAGCATGGAAAGCGGACGTTAAACGATGATGATGATGATGATGATACATATATATATAGCAATAAGAAAATGGAGGAGAATATGCGGTATCCATCGACTTGCAGACAGTGTATTCCGTTGATATATATACACACATACATATATATATTTATATATATACATACACACACACACACACACACACACACATATATATATATATATACATACACACACACACATATATATACATACACACACACATATATATATACATATACACACACACATACACATATATATATGAGAAAATAGAGACACACACACACACAAACACATACACACAAATATACATAAAAGATTTATACATATGCTCAAATATATACGCACATTTTGTGCACGTGTATGTATATATGCATACACACATACATGTAGATACTCACACATGATTATACATACACAGACATACATGTACACACATATGCATATTTACAAACACACACACACACACACACATGTATATATTTGTGTGTGTGTGTATATATATATATATATATATATATATATATATATACATGTGTGTGTGTGTGTGTATATATCTGAAGCAAAGAGAGCAAAAGGGAGATATCAAGAGACAATACGTTGGGGGGAAGGGGCAGGTGGGGGGGGGGCTAAACCATACTAACATAGGAAAATGGATCTACAAATGAATACATATATTTAAACTTTCATGGACAAACACACACATATATATATATTTATATACACTCACATGTACACATGGCTCACACAAATATACACATATACATACATACCTATTGTTTATCTATCAAAATAAATAAATGCATACATATAAATTTTTTTTTTTATTCATGCACATGTACTTATGTAATGCATGTTTTTCTTTATATGTCTGTATGTGTGTGTGTGTGTATGTGTGTGTGTGTGTGTGTATGTGTGTGTGTGTGTGTATATATAGTTTCTGCATGTATTTCATATTTTATCTCTCACCAGTGTTTGAGCAGCACATTGTTAGTTGATGATCTCTACACAGATGAGGAAAATAGAACATAAATGGGAGGCGTTACATATCAAAGCTGACTCCATTCCGGTTGGGTACTTCCACAAAGAACTCAGCAAATCAAATTTTTTTTGTCCCCACGCCTCTATCTCACTCACTCCTTAACTGCCTGCGTGCGTTGCTCCTTTACTGACATAAATGCTGGCTAAATCTAATAGTAACATGTTCACTGGATTGTATACCTAGAAATTTGGGAAGTTTTCTTTCTTATAGCATCATTTTCAAAGATCTTTGACTTGAGAAGTTATATTTCATACTTCCATAGGCAATTCCATTGAGAAAGAACAAACATAAACAAAGAAACACTATAAGGACATCATCATCATCATCATCATCATCATCATCATCACTATTACTTGTCTAATGCCCATTTTTTTTCATGCTTGCATAGTTTCTCTTCTCTATCTACTATATATATATATGTGTGTGTGCATGTGTGTTTGTTTACACACACAAACATGCAATATACAAACATACACACACAAACATGCCCACATATCAGTGTGTGTGTATATGCACACACATCCAGATACATATAGGTGTTGCATATTTGCTTGTGAGTATGTGTAAACATTTTGTATATATATATATATACATACACACACATAGACTTTAGTTCAGCAGAAGTAGGATCAATATAGGCAACAGTGGCCTTTGCAAACCCTCAAAGACTGGAGAAATTGATGAGGTGGAAGTTTAGTTTGAACTGCTGTGGGTGAATGTCAGGGAAAAACCATTGATAGAGGTGGGGGCCATATTCTGGAGAAGTATTATTAGGAAGAATGTTTAGATGTGGAAGATGAAATAGTAAAGTTAATGAGAGGAGAAGATATGGGTGCACCAGATGTGATGGGTAACAAATATGATTGGATGCCAGTAATTATATTGAGTAGATTGTTTATTTTCTAGAGGAGAATCCATTTAAGTAATTTTAGAAGAAGAGAGAAGAGGTGGTACGTGACTACTACAAGTTGGAAAGTGAGTGTTTGGCATTAAAGCTGAAAGGCATTCTTTTGGATAGGGTCCAGGAGTGTCTGTGTGAGTAGTTCATCCAAGATATGAGAACAATATTCCAATGTGGGTTGCACTTGATATTTGCACTGTACCTACAACTGGTTCACATGATTTATTTTCTGGATCTGAAGAAGCTTAGGATTTTGGCATACAAATTTGACAATATTATAATGTGTGGTTGCAATGAGGGATCATCAGAAAATGGGAGACAGCCACTCATTTACATCTATGTTGCCACAACATTTACATCTATGTTGCTACCCTAACTAAGAACTGGTTCAGTTTTATAACTTGTCCAATTCATACAATTATAGCAAGTAAGCATAAAATTATTAGGTTGAGAATGATAAAGGAAAAATGAAATTACAACTAATTTGAAAATGTAATTAGAAATATTAAAAATGTAAATAAAGATAAGTAATGAATAAAAATTTTACTTTATAATGCACAATCCTGGATTCTTTTATAAGACATTCAAGATCCTGGTCATTTTACCTTAAGTAAAATGAAGAAAACAAAATACTTACTGATTGAGGAAATAGGGGAGAAATTCACTTAATTTAAATTCATACTGATGTGATAGGTTTCAATGCTAGAATCATGAATAGTTCAGCAATTATTATTGTGATATTGAAGGAGGTTTAGGAAAATATTTTTCCTAAAGTTTCTGTTCAAAGAGTTCACGAATGATTAGCATGCAGGGGTTAACTTGCTGAAGGTAATACTGGCTTATGGAAGTAAAAGGAAGTGTGATTGATAGTAGCATCCATGGAGAGGCACATGGCTTAGTGATTAGAATATTGGATTCACGATTGTAAGATTGTGGTTTTGATTCCTGGACTGGACAATGCATTGAGCTCTCGAGCAAAATATTTTGTTCCATATTACTCCAGTCTACTAATTCTGTGATGGACCAGTGTCCTATCTAGGGAGGAATGTATATGCCAGAGAAACTGGGAAGCCAGTCCTGTGCTCTCTATAGAGTAATGTGGCCTAACCATGTACAAACAAATGTGGTTAGTATAGGACTGGGAAATTATGGCTACATGACCAGGATCTTGAATGTTTTATGAAAGAATCCAGGATTGTGAATTATAAAGTAAAATTTTTATTCATTACTTATCTTTATTTACATTTTTAATATTTCTAATTACATTTTCAAAATAATTGTAATTTCATTTTTCCATTATCATTTTCATCCGAATAATTTTATGCTTACTTGCTATGATTGTATGAATTGGACAAGTTATAAAACTGAACCAGTTCTTAATTAGGGTAGCATCCTTTACATTGACCTTAGTGTTTCACTGGAACTTAATTTATCGACTCTGAAAGGATGAAAGGCAAAATTGACCTCAGCGGAATTTGAATAATGATAATAATAATAATGATAATAATGGTTTCAAATTTCAGTACAAGGCCAGCAATTTTGGGGAGTGGGTAAGTCGATTACATTGACCCCAATGATCAACTGGTATTTATTTTATCAACCCCAAAAGGATGAAAGGCAGAGTCAAACCCAGCAGAATTTGAACTCAAAACGTGAAGATGGACAAAATGGCACTAAACATTTTGACCGATGGGCTAATGTTTCTATCAGTTCATTGCCTTAATAATAATAATAATAATAATAATAATAATAATAATAATAATAATAATAATAATAATAATAATAATAATAATGATAATCATCATCATCATCATCATCGTTTAACGTCCGCTTTCCATGCTAGCATGGGTTGGACGATTTGACTGAGGACTGGTGAAACCGGATGGCAACACCAGGCTCCAGTCTGATTTGGCAGAGTTTCTACAGCTGGATGCCCTTCCTAACGCCAACCACTCAGAGAGTGTAGTGGGTGCTTTTACGTGTCACCCGCACGAAAACGGCCACGCTCGAAATGGTGTCTTTTATGTGCCACCCGCACAAGCCAGTCCAGGGGCACTGGCAACGATCTCGCTCGAAAATCCTACAGGAGCCAGTCAGGCGGTACTGGCAACGGCCACGCTCAAAATGGTGCATCTCATGTGCCACCCGCACAAGAACCAGTCCAGGGGCACTGGCAACGATCTTACTTGGCTTGCCGGGTCTTCTCACGCACAGCCCATTTCCAAAGGTCTCGGTCCGTAGTCATCGCCTCGGTGAGGCCCAATGTACGAAGGTCTTGCCTCACCACCTCAGCCCAGGTCTTCCTGGGCCTACCTCTTCCACGGGTTCCCTCAACTGTTAGGGTGTGGCACTTTTTCACGCAGCTATCCTCCTCCATTCTCACCACATGTCCATACCAGCGCAATCGTCTCTCTTGCACGCCACAACTGATGCTTCTAATGTTCAGCTTTTCTCTCAAGATACTTACACTCTGACGGGTATTCACATTGACATTACACATCCAACGGAGCATACCGGCTTCATTCCTTGCGAGCTTACGTATGTCCTCAGCAGTTACAGCCCATGTTTCACTGCCATGTAGCATGGTTGTTCGTACGCATGCGTCATACAGTCTGCCTTTTACTCTGAGTGAGAGTCCCTTTGTCGCCAGCAGGGGTAAGAGCTCTCTAAACTTTGCCCAGGCTATTCTTATTCTAGCAGCTACACTTTCAGCGCACCCACCCCCACTACTAACTTGGTCGCCCAGATAGCGGAAGCTATCGACTACCTCTAGTTTTTCACCCTGGAATGAGATAGAAGTTGTTTCCTGTTTGTTTGCAGTCTTTATTGCACCTGAACATCTGCCACAAACAAAAACTAACTTGCTAGTTAACCTGCCTTTGATGTTGCTGCACCTCTTATGTGTCCATAGCTTGCACCGGGTACATCTTATAGAGTTACTACCTACTCCTTTTCTACATACTGAGCAGGGCCATCTACCTGAAGGGGTTTGTGTTTTATCTACCTTCCTACTTATTAGGATTTTGGTTTTAGCTAGGTTGACTCTAAGGCCCTTCAATTCTAGACCTTGCTTCCACACCTGAAACTTCTCCTCTAGTTCTGATAGTGACTCCGCAATTAGGGCAAGGTCATCAGCATAGAGGAGCTCCCAGGGGCAACCTGTCTTGAACTCCTCTGTGATTGCCTGGAGGACTATGGTAAATAATAGGGGGCTGAGGACGGAACCTTGGTGGACCCCTACCTCTACCCGGAATTCATTGCTGTACTCATTTCCAACCCTCACCTTACTGGCCGCATCTCTGTACATGGCTCGCACAGCTCTCACTAGCCATTCTTCTATCCCAAGTTTCCTCATTGACCACCAGATAAGGGATCGGGGGACCCTGTCAAAGGCTTTCTCCATGTCAACGAAAGCCAGGTACAGAGGTTTATCCTTGGCTAGGTATTTCTCTTGCAACTGTCTCACTAGAAATAAGGCATCAGTAGTGCTTTTACCTGGCACGAACCCAAACTGCATCTCATCTAAATTGATTCGCTCCCTAATTAGTTGGGCTATGACCCTCTCTGTAACTTTCATAACCTGATCTAACAGCTTGATGCCTCTGTAATTATTTGTATCTAAAGCGTCCCCTTTACCTTTGTAGCAGTTGACTATGATGCTGCTACACCAGTCATAGGGTATGACTCCTTCGTAATAATAATTTCTAACACTGGTGCAATGAGTTGAAGCTATCTCTTGAAAGAATGGAAACTTTCATGCATTGCTTATCTGAAGTCCAAACACTATAGTTATGGACAGACAGTTATAGCTTCTCGTCTAATATTTTCTCTTGTTACCATGGATATTTATAGACTTACCATTCCTAGTATTTTGTTGTGATCTAGTCAGTGTAACCTTTCCAGCCGAAATTTCAGATTATTGGAATTTTGCACAAAGAAAATTATGATTTCTGTATTGTTGTCATACTGTGAGGATGTCATGCTACAAACTGATTCAGAAGGAAAAATATATATATATATATAAAAACCTGTATTCATTGTGATTATTACAATGACATTTTCCCCTTCAGGCTGACAAATCTTTAAGTAAGAAATATCCAGCTAAATTTGGAACTTTGATTAATAAAATAGGATGATAGAATTTGAGTAAGAAGGTATGTATAATAAAACAACCACAGCAGAATGTCATATAACTTGATATAGTTTGGAAGTCAAGCTCTTAATTGGGCAAAGGAGAGGCAGGAGAACGCCAGACCGAAAAGAAAAAAAAACAAAAAAAAAACAAAGAAAAAGAAAATGTCTATAATTTGAAAAAAAAAATATTGTAACTTTGTTAGAATATAATACTGACAGATTTTATTTTTCATTGATTTTATTTTTTTCTTTGCAGAGAATATGAAAAGGATATAAAGTTGCTTTGGTTTTATGTAAAACTATATACCAACCACTATGCCATCAAATGAATTCCTTGTATATTTTCACTGACTTGCCTCTCTGCTGACAATCAAGCATAAATGACAATGTATCTGTCATTCTGCCTGTATACAAAAGGGTAAAAGCTCACAGTCTGGGTAGTTAATCCTGGTTCTAATTGACAGTGTTGGTCATTATGAATCCCTGACCTTTAAACTTCACTTTTAAGCACTTGACCTGCACTCCTCCTTACCAAAGTGACACTAAAGTTGGCTATTGAGCTCTGTATCTTAATGGGTGTTTTCAGTAAAACACAGGGGAAATTTCTGCTTTCTTCTCCCTCTCTAACAAAACATACACAAATACACACACACACACACACACAAACACACACACATATATATATATATATATATATATATATATATATATTTATAATAATAATAATACAAAGAATATATATGCATGTATACACACATATATGTACATACTTGCATCTACATGTGTATATAGATGCATATCAGGGTACAGGACGTTAGAACAATACCCAAATGTGTATGTACATGTAGCATACATAGCTAATATTTTAAGATATACATACTTGTATGCTTATATCTTTACATATACAACATCATATATTAATGCACATTGCTATATATATATATACATTAGTTTCTTACTGTGTGTGTGTGTGTGTGTGTGTGTATAGGTACACATGCACACAGTATAACTCATGCACCTTTTCACACATAAATAATATAAATATACACTCATACATACACATACACAAAAGATACATTCAACCATAATATAGATACACACATTTATACAGAAGAGAGAGAGAGAGAGAGAGAGAGAGAGAGAGAGAGAGCGCAATAGAAGAGTGGACCAATATAATTGAAAAGACATCAACGAAGGTATCAGTGATTGGTATTCAGTCATTAGTCCTGCACTGTATGAGTGACCAATGGTTTAGTGCATCAAGCTGTAAACAGAAAGCACAACAATAGAATTGGTCTTCACTGAGGAAGGTAAACACATTGTAAAAACGATGCCTTGCTGTGCTAAATTATATATTTTTGATACATGTATATCTAGACAGACTGGGAGGAGAGTTAATACCAACAAATGAAAATCTCTCATCATGAGGATGAAAGTAATCACATGATAACTGTTGGATGGTGTAAATAAACAAGTGATTGTTTGGGTATTTTTTGGCAATTGAC
>NC_142940.1:50478262-50492717 GCF_046866305.1 Octopus bimaculoides | reverse complement strand
TCTCCTTTTATAGGTTTTGGTGTAATGGAAGGAAAGGGGCCGTGTCTATTGGCCTTCACAGAGCAGGCTTTCCGAGAGGAACTTGTAAGACTGAAGCCATTAACGTTCCTTGGGTACGTGGGGGGTGCAGATGAACAAATAGAATGTCATTTTATAGAATGATTTAGTTGATAAAGATGACGACAATGATGATTATGATGATACTAAAGTTGCTAATACTGATGATGATGATGATGATGATGATGACGATGCTGACAACATTAGTAGTTGCTACAAGTGCTGTTAACTATTGCTGGTTACATTAATTGACTGTTCGCAAGTGAAAGCTGACTCACCAGCGGGTTATAAAGGTGAAACTGGACAAACCTAACCAGATGCACAAACCAACCGACTAAACACCCAACCAAAAAGTGTCTTCCCCCTCACAAAAAAAAAAAACAAAAAAAAAAACAATTAAAAAAAATAATAAATGTGTGTAAAGGAATTCAGTTATGCAGAGTTAATAAGTACTTGAAACAGGTTGTTGTTGGAGTGGAGAAAGAAAATGCATCCATGCGTGATTCCTTGGTGGAAATCTGAATTCTATGAAATCACATATACAAAAAAGGTACCTGATGTATTTATGTGTGTGTGTGTGTGTGTGTGTGTATAACCACGTATTAAACACTCCCCTTACATTATATTCACAAAGATGAATTATGTTAGTGTTGTGATTGTTGTTATTTATACAATTAATACTTTCTGTCTATTAATTTTATTAATAACAACTTTCAACAAAAAGCCAGAAATGCTTCCCTCCACCCACTTCACTAGCCTTCACTCTCTCTCTCTCTCTCTCTCTTTCTCTCAAAATAAATCATTATCAACATCATCACAGTGAAATGTCTTTTTTTTTTGAGATTTTTTGGTTGTTGCTGTGTAGTATGTGTGTGTGTGTTTTTTAAGGAACATTATTATTCAACTTCCTGATGTTGAATAAAAATTTTGAAAATAGATTTATAAAAAATGAACTCTATTTCCTATAAAGTTACTTTGGTCTTCCATAGTGTGTGTGTGTGCATGTGTGTGTGTAAACATGTGCACACAAGTACACTATACTCTGGCAAAAAATTTTTTGAAACAGAAATATTTATGAAGTTAGAGTCCTCATATACACACAAACACACACACTTGTAATGTGTGTATGAGAGAGAGAGAGACTAAGTTGTGCTAGAAATGAGAAAATCTTTCTTGTACTGGCTGTATGGTAAAATGTACTCAGTACACTCGGTAAAATGGTTAGAAATAAAAAGGGCATCATGCAATGGACATCATCCAACAACAAAACAAACATACGAGTATGTCTTTGAACAGAATAAATTATAAATTCATTATTAAAACAAGGGTCATCTGTAAAGTCTTGTTTTTCACAGGAAAAGCTGTAGGCTACGACATCAACTGGAAGATATTTGAAAAATCAAAAACCATATTAAAAATGGCAGAAAAGGATGTAGTCTATACCCTGCAAAGAAAAGGCTGATACTTAAAGAGTTTGCTGGAGCTAGGGATGTATTTAAATGTTTAGTCTGAAATGTTCAGTAAATGGAAACATGTCAATAAGTTAACTGGTCACAACCACCATGAAATACATACTGTGTTTATGCAGGTATGCAATGCTGAGTGCATCAATGCCAAAATTTCGTATGTGCATATTTTCTTGTGTTACATACATTCGACTCTACAGAAATTCTTACTATTTTATCTTCTGGCTACTTTGTTTCTTTTTATGACTATGAATCTGTACTTTTATATTCATATACTTATCCTCTGTTTTAATTCTTCACCTATTAACAGGTTCACTTCAGGGGAAAATTTAATCCTTTAACTAAATATCAGTTACCTTCTTTAGACCTATAACTTGTGAGAATACTTGCATGAAAGGATTTTTTTCTCTCCTTAGGAGCTCTGAATACATCAAATAGAAGTGTACAGAATTTCCTCCTTGTCTCCAAAGACAAATCACTTTGAAAGATGTGATACGGATATTTACTTGGAATACCATGTCTGATTATACATGTTTGGTCTTGAAGCTGAGTTTTTTGAAGGTCACAGTAACAATGGATTGACCAGGCTTTTATAATAATAATAAGATATCAACTATATAAATCCATATGTACAAAACATGTATGCGTGTATGTATGTATGTATGTATGCACTTGCGTGTGTGAGTTGCTGTCATAAGAAATAGTGGGTCTTGCATATGTAGAAAATTCCTTTATGTGTATGTGTGTGTGCGTGTGAGAGAGAGGAGAGAGAGAGAGAGAGAGAAAGAGAGAGAGAGAGAGAGAGAGAGATATGACAGACAAATTTAACCTTGGGATGATTTGAACTAGGTCACAAAGCATCAGAACAAATACCATGAGGCATTCTGACTACTGCTCTAACACTTGACAATCTGTCATTTTATATCTATTTATTTATATATCTATCTGCATATATGTTACCATCGTCATCATATGTATGTATGTATGTGAATACACACTCATATACATACATACGTATATATATATATATATATATATATATATATATATATATATATATATCTGTGGCAGATACTGGTGTCATACAAATAGTACCCAAGCCTGTGGCGCATAAAAGCACCCATTACACTCTTGGAGTGGATGGCATTAGGAAGGGCATCCAGCTGTAGAAACCATACCAAATCAGACTGGAGTTTGGTGCAGCCTTCCAGTTTGCCAGCCTTGGTTAAACCATCCAACCCATGCAAGCAAGAACCATGAATGTTAAATGATGATGATGATGATATATGCATATATATATTGACACAGGCACACATATACACTTCACATATACCACCATACTTTTTTAAGGATCAGACAGAATTTGTTGAGGCAGATTTTATATAGGTGGATACCATTACTGTTGACAACCCTTACCTTTTTCCAAGCAAGGGTCTATCTTTCCATACCTAGACATTGTTCATTGAAAACTAGAAAAGAACAACTTCACTGTACGATACTGAAGCTGATTGACAACCATCATGTAATGTCTCGACAAGAGCCCATGCAAACACATACTCCCACATACACATATATGTACATAGGTATAGAAATACGTGTGCACACACACATAAAAACAATATCACTCACACACATTGTTAGATGCTAACATTAAGGAGAAACTAAAATTATGGGAAACATTTTAAATAATAGTACAATTTGAAAAAAAGAAAAAAAGCTAAAGATGTTGAAAATCAATTGGGAAACAGTTCAGAAGTAGAATAATTTATGCTATGAATTTATTTGAAATAAACAATAAAATATAGTCAATATTTAGTGTATCCCTCTTTAGTCTCTATTAACGATTAAGTTCTACTCTTCATTATTTATTAATATCAATAAATTTACAGTATTTTAATTCTCCCATATTTCTCACTACAGTTCTCCAGCATTTCTTTGATACTATCTGAGAATTTAATTGACTGCATTGCCTTGTTCCAGAGTATACATTTATTTTTCCTTCAACTCTTCATAAACCCTTTTTATACTGCTGAAAATTATCTCTGAATATTGGGGGGAAAAAAAATCACCAAAAACCACTTTTCATTTTAAAGTGGTCTTATTTAAGATACTTTCATTATTATTTTAACTAGCAATCTTTAGTTAACATTCCAAACATCAGGTTTAATATACCAACAAATGTAAAGGTTAGTTTACTCTGCTAAATCTCTATAAATTCTTAATTATTTTCAAAATTATTTAAAATAGACAGTGTATTTCATTAGAAGTAAGGTGCAGAAAAGGTTAACTTAATTAATCTTAATTAGGTAGCCTGTCAGAATACAGTAACCTGATGAGGTACTAAATTTTCATTATTCATGGAGCATTTCTGAATTAATTTGATGAATTTCTGATAAAATATTGAGATATTCAGTCTTTTTAATAATCTCAATTGGCAGATCTGATATTCCCAGTGCTTATTAATGCCATAACTTTAGTACACCATTAGATTTGGAGAGCTATATGCACAAGCTTGGCTGTGTGCTTAAGAACTTTGCTTTGCAGCCTTGTGGTTTCAGGTTGAGTTTCACTTTACAGCACAACGAATCAATTCTTTGTGAATGAATTTGATAGACAGAAACTGTGCAGGAGCCAACCATGCATGCGTGTGTGTGAGTGAGTGTGTGTTGGTTTAATTATATCCTCATACCTTTTCAGTTAGGTAAAGCAAAAGGAGAACAATAGGACAAGTGCCATTAAGTACTGAGGTTGATCTATTTGAGTAAACCATTCAAAGCATTTCCTTGGTATGGCCTCAGTCCAATGACTGAAACAAATGAAAGAGGATACACTCTTCTCATTGGCTATATTTTATGATTCTTTCACTAGTTTCCGGTCATACTGGAGCATCACCTTTAAAGATGTAAGACAAACTATATCAACCTCAGTATTTGACTGGTACTCATTTTATCAATCTTGTCCAAGGATGGAAAGTGAAGTCAACTAAGACAGAAATTATTTGCTTCCAGAATAAAACATATTCCCAACCTTAATAATTCCAGTTTGTACATTATAATATTTCTGTAGCACCAACCTCTTTAGCTCTTTTTCATAGTCATTATTATTATGTGCAGTGATTATGAAGATATCAATTTGATTTAACTCAACTAATTATTTAGTTTTGAAACGAACTTAATTTTATTTTTAATATTCTGAAAAATTAAAGAAAATTTCTGAATTTTTTTTTTTTATTATTGATCGAGTTAAAAGTTTCTGTTGATTTTTTTGACATAAAAAAAAAAATTTTAATCAAAATTTGCTCTTAATATTTTTGAACATTCCTAATTAGATCATTTTAAAATTTTAATTTAGATAAGTTTATATGGATACATATTCATACACAGCTTACAACATGTTAGTTTCCAAATTTTTCTTCTACAGATTATCTAATTTGTCTTCAATATTTTGTCTGTGCAAATTATGCTATCAAATAAATGTTTACTCATTTAAATCAGTCTTAATTTTACACTTAATGAATTACTTTGTAAACACTGTTCCAAAAAGTGCATTAAAAATACATAAAATCTTGGAAAATTCCATTTGAAAACTTTCAGAAAATATTTCAAAATCAATTGAGTTGGAGTTAAATGCTTGAATGCCAAGGACATGACATAGATTTCATTAACAACTGGACATTTCTATTTCATATATGCAGCTAATAATAATGCAAATAAGTAAAGCATGAACATCACACAATCTTATACTCTTTTTGTTTAAATTCAGAGCTGTGAACTAAAATGAAATAGGGAAACAAAAACCTTCAGACAGTTAGTAAACTACCAATTATATATATTTGATCTCATAATTGATTTGAGACCAAAAGATTAAAACAGGCCTACTGACAGGACCCAATTTTGCTTATGTACTTTATAGTATATTTTGAAGCAAAGGACTGTACCCTTGGCTCTGGCAGAAGCAACAAGACTGGTGAAATGAATACGGTTGATGTGTCTGTCAAACAACTCGAAGATGACATCAACAGGAAAAACATGGACAGTGAGAGTATTGTAGAGGATCAGTGATCTGAAAAGGAAGGACTGGGAAAGTTGGCTAGTGAGGATACTGTATGGTCAGAAAGGGACAATGATAAGAGTACCTAAGTGGAGATGGCACATAATAAGCCAGCTCCAAGGAGCAGAAGCTACTATAGTAGCATTAGGAAAAGCAGCATTTGGAGACAGAATGTGAGTCTGAGGCTGGAATATGTAAGCAAATGGCTTCATGTCAATCAATTTGATGGTCCTTTTCCTGGATGTTGTCAATGGTATCTCTATATGTAGTAGTAGCATTGCCCCAGATATACGAACAGTATTCCATTTTCAGTCTCACTTGATTTTCTGTAGAGTGTAACTATTGTGAACTGAAATATTTTCCATTCCAGAAGAGAAAGGCTAGTCTTAGTGATACAGTCAGTCTTTGTTATGTTGGGGACATGATTTTGACAGTGGAAATCCTCAGTGATGCTAAGGCTTAGCATTTGTAGTGTCTTTGAGGATTCTGGTTGTTTATGTTCAAGGTAGATTACAAACAAGGTTTTATTGAAATGTGTAATGACGGTGTCATTGTGCTGTTGAAGGCAATAAGATTAAAATGACCCTAACATCTGTTTGTGACAGTTTCATGTATATCAGCCCATTCCTTTTTTCCATCTCAAATTAATGCCATCATAGAAAGCAGATTTTAAATAATGATGATGATGATGATGGTGGTGGTGAAGATGATAATGATGATGATGATGATGATGATGATGATGATGATGATGGATTCATCTAAAACAGCAGGCTTTTCTACCAAATCTACATAAACCCTCACAAAGATTTTGTATTTTCAAAGTTCTGCTCTTGCATAAACCAAAAATGCATCAAATCTTTAAAGAAAAGTCATATTCAGAAACCTATTTCAATAACCTGTTCATATAAGCATGGTTGATGGTTAACTCCAGGCATATCCTGGCTGAGCAAACCAATGATCAAATGCCTTCCAAACTATGGTTATCCAGTTGTACCAAATATCAAAAGCTACACTATTATTCTTCATTTTTAATTATAGTAAGGTGTAATTTGAAGATGCAGCTACCACACTGAACAGCCTAATTTGCATATTTGTGCTTTTGAAGGCTGATCATTAATTAAAAAATATTTTTATGCACCACAGAGTGTAAATCAGAAGAGCAGAATACATTTATATATTACAAAACCTAACTGTGGGTAAAATAAGAATGTAAACACAGCCCAGCAGTAGATGAGTGCACCTTTCAATATAAAGAATAGCAGTGCTCTGCTGGTGCTCTATGTTTATAAGTGTTCTATGTCAGTCTCCCAATATTTGACATCTAATACAATTCTGGCTTTTAAAAGTGTAATGTAGTCCACAAGGCACAGGAGTAGCTATGTGGTAAGAAGCTTACTTCCCAACCACAAAGTTCCGGGTTCAGTCCTACTACTATAGACTTGGGCTTACCAAAGCCTTGTGAGTGGGTTTGGTAGAGGGAAACTGAAAGAATCCTGTCATATATATATACATATGTATACATTTGTGTGTGTGTTTCTGTGTTTGTCTCCACCACCATCACTTGACAACTGATATTGGCGTGTTTATGCCCCCATAACTTAGCAGTTCGGCAAAAGAGACTGATAAAATAAGTACTAGGCTTACAAAGAATAAGTCCTGCGGTTGATTTGTTCAACTAAAGGCAGTGCTGCAGAATGACCACAGTCAAATGACTGAAACAAGTAAAAGAATAAAATAATAAAAGTATATATATATATATATATATATATATATACACACACACAAACAAATGCATATATGCTTTTGTGTGTGTGTGGGTGTGTGTGTGCACTTAAATATATGCTTGTATGTATATGTACATAAACATATATACATGCATGTGTACATACATGTATAGATGTACACATACATATGTATATACATATTTAATATATCATTATTATCAGTCACTAAGTGTCAATATTTCATACTGTATTGGTTAATGAGTATTTTTATATAAATATATACATTTTTAATGCTTATAAATTTAATATATATAAACTTTTGAGATATAATTTAATATTTAATATCTATAACTATATAATATTATGCATACATAAACACATGTATTAGTATGTATGAATGTGAGTATATGCATAGCCTGTGCAGAATACAAGTAGATGTAATATGTATATGTAACCTGAAGAAGAGAGATGAACAACTTTGTTCTGTGAGAATGAGATTTAAAACCAATTGAATCACAGAGTATAAGACATTAAGAAAGAGAGAGAGAGAGAGAGAAATGTGGAGAAGTTAGAATTTAACTGTAGAAAAGGAGAAAGAAGAGAAAATAAGGTAGAAGGGAGTAAGCAAAGAAGTGGGGCGATGTCTTTGCCTTCTTCACTGGAACATGAGTATGTTTGTGCCCATATGCATTGAAAAGATTAAAGATAGTTTCGAAAAATCTTGAAAATATTGGTAATTGGTCACAGACCGTGGAACTAAAGTGGTTGCCTTTCCACTGCTGATATGACATCAAAAGCTTCCTGACTGACTTCGTTTTGTTCTCTCTCAAGAATCCTCTACCCACTCCTCCCATAAACCTAAAGCCACCTCCTTTACTTCTCAACGGAGAGCAGTGCACAGTCTAACGCTCACTTTCAAGCTCCCATCGTTGCTAGCTTTTCTTCTGCTCTTCTCAAGTGATCCAAAAGATGAGTACATGAGAGAGAGAGAGAGAAGGGAAGAGAGAGAGAGAGAGAGAGAGGAGTGAGAAATGCAGAGAGGGAAACAGAAGGGAAGAATGCAGGTAGTATGTGTAAGTAGGAGGAGGGGGTATTTCTTCTGTTCTAAGGCCATACATACTGCCAAAATCCCAATTGTCTGTCAAGAGCTGATTTGTCAGAATAGACTCCATCTGTGATCCAGAACTGATTTTTAAAACTATTCAAAAGAATCTACAAATAAAGAACAAGCTTTGTACATGTCATCCAGACCATCAGACAGAAACTTGTCAACTTAAAAACTACTCCTTCCTTCAACATCTAGCCTCATTGACTTCTATCGTGTCATTGTCAAAGCAATGCTACTCCAACATATCCCCTCCCAACATACACTCCTACAATGTTCTGCTCACAAACATCACCTAAAGATTTTTGTTAATTTAGACCTACCTTCTCTTCAACTACTTCATAGACTTATAACTGCTAGCACTTGATATCTCTCCACTGAGCTATCCATGTACCTTACCCACACACATATCCTCATAGAAAATTCAAATTCTTTGTCCAACCAGAATCTCATGAAGACTCATTAGTTGGTTACTGATAAAATCAGAGAAATCATTTCTTGGGAAATGACAATCTCAGAACAACTGGAAGAAAAGGAGGAAAAAAGAAATGCACAAAGAAAAAAAAAACAAGAATTTCGTCTATTTCTTAGTGTGATGATGTAAGCATGATAAACAAGTATAATATTCACACCAAGATCTATCAACCTCCTTGTCTCTTACATTTATTTGTAACTATCATCAAATATTATATATTTGCAAGTGATTTTATGGAAAGAACCAAAAGCTCTTTAGCAGATAAGAGTCAAAGAATGAAAGATGCTACCGACCATTTTAGAAAACTTGATAGCTGGAGCTAACAACTTAAGAAAACTCAACAGATGGAAGTGGTAATTTAACTGTTGGAACTGATAACTTTACAAAACATAACACTTTAGAAAAGTTAATAGTTGGATCTGGTAATTTCAGAAAATGTAAGAGATAGGGCTGGCAAATACATGAAAGTTAGAGGCCAGGCATTACAAAAATTTATTAGAGGGAGTAGCAACTTCAAAAAAGGAGGTGACAAAGGTTGTTAGCAACTTTAGAAAACCTAGTTGATAACTACTTTAGAAAATAATAAATATAAAAAAAAAATTTTTAAATTGGTGACTACAATGTCCAACATATCCTATTTTGTTTAAAATAAAAACTTCTTCATTAGTTAGTAGATGGTACCGATAACATTAGAAAGCTTACTAGATGGAAACGGAAACATTAGAAGACATAACTGACTGACCTGGCAATGTTTTTAGTTAACTAAGGTAGAAACTTTTTGGTCGACTGAGGTGGCAATTCAAAAGCATATTCTATAGGAAACAGGAATTAATTTCATTAATTCCTACAATAAAAATAATCTAATAGTCATATTTCTTATACATCATGTCAAAACTTTATTACTAAATAAATTAATACAAGTATCATTAGAGCAAATGTCAGATAGAAGAATTTGAAACCTAAGCCCTCATTCCCTCGCCTTATTAACAAATATACAAATATAAAAATGAAATGAAATCTCAATGAGAAACAGATGAGTGACATAAAACCAAACCAATAACTTACTGACATAAATGAAATAATGAAACAAATTTTGATGCTTATCTCTATCAGCTGGTAGTAGATTAACCCTTTAGTGTTCAAACCGGCTATATCCGGCCCAAATATTCTACTCATTTTATGTTCAAACTGGCTAGAACCAGTATCTCACACCTACCCTGCAACGTCATTCTAAAAATAAACAATTACATCTTTCAACTCTTGAAGCTACAAGATAATACCAGATTAACTTTTAAAAATGTAAATGAATAAGGATTACTTTTGACATATTAATTTGAACGCTAAAGGGTTAAAGGAGCTACAAGATTTTCTATTATGGTTTTAATAAGGGATATGAATTACAACAGTGTTTTACGTCTGCGCATGTCTGTTCATGTGCTTAGCAATGTGCTGTATTACAAGTTGATGAACTGAAATGCATAACTTGAAATTAGTAGATACAGGATGAAGCTTTATATATATTTATATATATATCTATTGAACCTAAAATTTAAATTCTAACTTCAATGGAAAAATATGATTACATTTCAAGCATTAAAATTAATCAATAGCAAAAAAAAAGAAGTATTTTTTAAAATTAAATTGCAACTGGAGTTTGAATTTCAAAACTATTCTCATCACTCACCTCAATTCTTGTTTCATAGAAGTTCTATTTATGCCTATTTGAAATTTTAAAATTAATCTGAATAAAATTTGTCTGGATTTAAGTTTAGGTTTCCATATTATTATCATCGGTTAGAGAATTTTCCATTTGTTTCTTGGTAACTGTTTTTGACCTTCTTCCAAGAAAACTGTGAAATTTATTATGCTTAATTGTCTAATACATGCCTGATTTTCACTATGGCACTGTTAACAAATAGAAATGAATGTTAATGAAGAACTGACCCTAGGCAGCAGATGGTCTCAGCATTCAATGATGTTACTTATTACATATGCACTTCAGTGCATATGTAATATGAAGGTGAAGTGCGTATGTAATATGAAGGTGAAGGCGTATGGCTCAGAGGTTAAAGCGTCAAGCTTGCGATCGTGAGGTTGTGAGTTTGAATCCTGGACCGGGCTGTGTGTTGTGTTCTTGAGCAAGACACTTTATTTCACGTTGCTCCAGTTCACTCAGCTGTAGGAATGAGTTGTGACGTCACTGGTGCCAAGCTGTATCAGCCTTTGCCTTTCCGTTGGATGACATTGGTGGTATGGAGAGGGGAGGCTGGTCTTCCATAAACAACCTTGCCCAGATTTGTGCCTTGGAGGGTAACTTTCTAGGTGCAATCCCATGGGTCAGTCATGACCGAAGGGGGTCCCAGCAGCAATGCACTGGAGGTGATGAGCTGGCACAGAGTCGTTTGCATGCCAGGCAAAATCCTTAGCAGCATTTCATTTGTCATCATGTTTTGAGTTCAAATTTCACAGGTCAACTTTGATTTCTATCCTTTCGGATTCAATAAAAGAAGGGCCAGTTGAGCACTGGGGACGATGTAATCGACTTACCCCAACCCTCAAACTTGCAGGCCTTGTGCCAAAATTTGAAACCTTTATTACAAATGCACAAAAGGTGGCAAGTTGGCAGAATCATTTCTTCAGGTTTTACATGCTGAGTTCAAATTTCATTCACTAAGATCAATATAATCAGGTTGCCCTCTACTCCTAAATTTCCAGCCTTGTGCACATAGAGGCAAGAATGACCAAATGGTTAAAAAATTTGTTTCCCAATCAAGAAGTCACTTTGTGAGTGAAACTGGAAAGATGGAATGAGTGTCGAAGCTTGTTAGCAGGAATTTATTTGCAATTCAAAGGGACAGCTGCACGGCACAAGGACAAGCTGTGTCATGCTGATTCGGCATGAGGATTAGATTTTACTGAGCTATGGAATACTCAGCCACTTCTGTCTTAATTCAAGGATTAGGTAGATCCATTAACTGAACAACTAAAACACTCTCTGTAGAAATGGACAGCAGATAGTTAATGTTTATATGCTGTATATGTGTGTGTATATGTGTGTGTGTATATGTTTGTATGTATATATATATATATATATATATATATTAGAGAGAGAGAGAGAGAGAGAGAGAGAGAGAGACAAGAGTTGTTGGCACTAGGTGGTTTATCCAAGAATAAAAAATACTCAAACAAGCAAAGATAATATCCTTTTCATGTAGAGGGCTTCTGAAAGCCACCTTAAGTTTTGTTCCATAAGTCAAAATAGTGACTCACAGACAGAAACATAGATGTAATATAGATATATATAAAACATCTTTTTAAAAGAGAACATTTTATTACTACTTAACTTTTTTTCCCCTCTTCTTTCACTCCTTTTTCCTCTTAATATTTTAATGTCTGTCTCTGAAATTAAAATAATCTCTGAGAAAATGTATTTAATGACTGCCAGGAGCCAATCACTAAACTGTGGAATTAATAAGGTTTCACTTAAGTAATATGGAACCTGTAAAAATATGCAATTAACGAGTCTAAAGACAGTCTTGTATCAAAATGTCTTTGAACAGGCACCAATGAAGCCAACGCTTCTCCTTTCTGTTCCAAACCTACCATGACTTCCACCCACCCACCCACCCATTGCATATAAAGTTTTCGTCTGATAAGAGAAAGAAAGCAAAAGTATGTTCGGAATTTTACTCATCAAAAGATTTATGAAGATATAGTTTTATTGCGAAATTCTACTTGGGTTTAGGCTGGGATGCCACAGAAATGGCAGGCATATTGCACTTACTATTAAGAAACCTCTGTGTGTTTATGTGTGCGCGTGAGTTTGTGCATGTGTGAGCTTGTGCATGTGTGAGTTTTTGTGCATGTGTGTGTGTGTGTGTGTGTGTGTGTGTGTGTGTGTGTGTGTGTGTGTGTGTGTGTGTGTGTGTGTATAAAGGTGACAGCAATTTATTTAGGGAGATTCATGTTGTCAAACTGAAGGAAAAATTGCTGAGGACAAATTGCAGCCTAGGCTTCGTTTCTGCTTGCAGAACTCCGACTAGCATTACTAATGATGATGATGACAATGGTGATGCTATTATTGCTGTTGTCGATGACAATGATGATAAAGATGGTGATGACAGTGCTACAGTCGTTGATGATGATAATGACAGTGATGATAATATGTTGGAAGGCAGCACTCCAGCAATGAGTGGTGGTAGCGATTATAAAGAAGAATGTGATGATGATCATAGCGATTATTATTATTATTATTATTATTATTATTATTGTTATTATTATTATTATTATTAAGGTGGTGAGCTAACAGAATCATTAGCAAGCCGAGAAAAATGTACAGCACCATTTTGTGCATCTTTACATTCACAGTTCAAATTCCATTGAAGTCAACTTTGCCTTTCATCCTTTCAGGGTCGATAAAATAAGTACCAGTTAAACACTGGGGTCAATGTAATTGACTTATTCCCTCCCTGGAATTGCTGGCCTTGTGCCAAAATTGACACCATCATTATCATTATTATTATTATTATTATTATTATTATTACTATCATTATTACTGGTATAGCAGTTGCGATGAAAAGTGAAAGTATGAAGTTATAGCCCTAGACAGATCACATTGTGGTAGCTGTGATGGTGATAATCAGTGGTGAACAGAGTCAAGAATATGGAACATGAAATTTAATCCTCATTAAAGAACTCTATATTAACAGTAGGGTAACATGGAGTACACAACTGGGAGTCATTTGGTAATAATAATTTCTCTCTTCAATAACCTTTCCCCAAAAGACACTGGGGCTGAAAGGTTATATTTCTTAATATTATTCACATCTCACGGGTTTAATATCTACTGCAAAGATCCAGTTATGTTTTCTCTAATTCTTTTACTTGATTCAATCATTTGATTGACTACAGCATTGCTGGTGCACTACCTCAAAGGGTTTTAGTCAAGCAAGCCGACCCCAGGTTTATTATTAAGCCGAGTACTTATCGGTCACTTTTTGCCAAACCACTAAGGTACGGGGACATAAACACACCAACAGTGGTTATCAAGCGGTGATGGGAGGGGGACAAATACACAAACACACACAAAAATACACACACATATACAATGGGTTTCTTTCAGTTTCCATCTACCAAATCCACTCACAAGGCTTTCATTGGCCTGAGGCTATGGTAGAAGGCACTTACCCAAGGTGTCATGCAGTGGGACTGACAAAATATTTATTATATCAATTATAGTCTCATAGATGGTGTGATTTAATGGTTGGAGGTGCTGGGCTCAGAAGTATTAGGTTGTTGGTCCAATTTTCAGATCCAATTAGATTAAATTTTAAGATGGTAGGACATGATTTAAAGGAAATCTGGTTGCTCTTTCTAGCAGGTCGGGCAACCAAAAAGCAATTCCTTTGTTGTTTCTGTATATAATTAGCGTTCCACACAGTTATAATTTAACAGGACCTTGCATGTCAGTGAAAATATGCTGTGCTTTGTACATTGAAACAATATAATCAGCAACTTTATGGCACCATAACCATATTTGGAGCAAAGTTGGTTTGTTAGAAAGCAGTGACAGATCATT
>NC_142940.1:50458262-50473262 GCF_046866305.1 Octopus bimaculoides | reverse complement strand
GTTGATAGCATACTAGCTATCAAAAAAGTATTTACCTGATGAGTTATTCACTAAAATTAATTAATATACACAAAATATCCAACTAGAATTAATCTACAGTAGATGTTGTAGGCTATCCAATTAGAACTAATTTACTTGAAACATACTATGTAATCCAACTAAAATGAGCTAAACTACAGTTATCTAATTAAAATGAGTTAATTTATAAAAAAATATACTAGATTATCAAATTAGAATTACTTAATTCATTGATTATCAATTCAAAATTACTTAATCTTCATAAAACAAACCAGGCTATCCTACTAAAATTATTTAATCTACACAAAACATACTTGGTTATCAACTAGAATTAATCAACAGAAAATAAAGAGGTTATCTAGCTGAAAATAGTCTACACAAAATATACTAAGTTATTCAACTAAAATTACTTGATCTACAAAAGATATAATGAGGAGATTTAACAATAAGCCAGACAACAAAGACAATGCCGCAACACCCTAAAACGAACTTAAACCTGTCTGCAACAGCATCTGCATCGTAGTTTCTGGAATAATGAAACTAACGCAGCTAATACGTTAAATGTGCATTTTTAGTATCTTACTGTTTATTACTTAATTAAACTTAAATTGCTCGCTAAAGTGATGTGATCCAGTTTAATTGCAATCAATTGTCTTCTGTCACAGAACTATCATGCCATCTTCAACTAACACCTGGGTTTTCCTAATTCTGAATAACGAGCATTAAAAACAGCAATATATTGTGTTAAAGTCCAATTCATAGAGGAAAAGAACAGCCTGTCCTTACAAGTGTTGCAGCCATCTTGAGAGAAATAAAGCCAGGGGGGAAAAATACAATAGGAATACAAAATATATAAAAACAAAACAGAAAAATTGAAAAATAAGAACATCAAAGTTCTTTATAACCTCACAACACAATTAAACTCCAAGTGTGTACTTTAACATAAAGAAGAACAACAAAACTTGCCATATTGAGTTCTCCAACAGAAGACAACTGGTAGAAATAGAACACCATAAAATCAGATGAAATCCATCTCCATCTGCAGCCAGCAATTTTAATTGCAAATATATTCCCATAGTCCACAGCCCAATAAGAGCACTTTACCATTGCTGTATTCACGCTTGGTAAATTCCATAAGGAGAGGTGTCACTTCAAACTTGCAGATAATTGCAATTAAATGGTGGTAAAGGCATTTTGATAATTCGCCATGCAGATAAGGAAGTGAGATACTGACAGAGCTGATGCCAGTGACATAATGAACCATGGTAAAAGTATTGACAAGGAAACAAGAAATAAATTTCAAAACTACATTAATATACACAGATAACATGGCTGCTTCCAAAGATGGCATGCTTGATTAAATTGCACCCAAATTTCTAAATTATGCTTGACATAAACAGCTTTTGTAAAATTTTCCAATTCATAAAAGCAAAAACAAACCAGAAATGATTGGAGAATTCTTTGGTTTCTATATAAAAAAAAAGAAAGAAATTATGATAGTTTAATGGAGTAACTTGTCACAGATAAAAATCTTGGGAAAATGTCTTTCCTATTTTATTTCTTTTTTTTTTTTTTTTGGTTTCTTATTTTTCTAAGGAAAAACAGTAAATGTTGAAGAGGGTTCTTTGATTATTGATATTTTGGTGAAGACAACAAAACATTTTGTAGAGCTATGATCAATTTAAGTAAAAGATGTATTTCTTTTACACTATTATAGAGATAACATGCCTGCACACACACACACACACACACACACACACACACACACGCCCATAGATACACACACACATACATGCACAATACAGGATGTTATTTTTGTTTGATAATTTGGTTTGATCATTTATTTGAATATTTTGAGAAGTTACCATGACAACAAATGTTCACGGTGGCCCAAATCATCATTATTTACAATATTTCGTTGACAGCAGATACCTTTTGATAGGTTATCACCGTTTCTTGTAGGTGGAGTGTTAAGGGGGCATAGAAGTTACAGACACTGCAATAAGAAGGAACAACACTTTTGAGCTCATACTGTGTGTGCACGTGTCTGTGTGTGAGAGAGAGCGAGAGAGTTAGGGATAATGACAATATAGAAGGTAACTAAAGTTGAAGCTAATTTGTACTTCAGATTAGACTACAGTTTCCACTCATGTTCTTACCTTACAAACGAGTTTTATAACATACTTGGAACAAAGGTATATAGATGAAATCCAGTGGAGGCACATATATATTGTCTCATTGAATTAACTAATTAATTAATTAATTAATTAATACAGAGAGAATCTAATACTGAATTAGAATGTGCATTCTGAATATGCAGGTTGCAAGTGTGTGTATATATATATCTATATATACACATATGTGTGTGTGTGTAGCTAGATAGAGATATCTATTTAGTGTTGACAGTTGGGAAACAAAGTACTCAATACCATCATAGAGATTAATAATATCTTTTACTACTTTATTTTGGTTGATTCAGTCTCTTATTACTCGGAATTTCACCTGGGGGTGGATAGGGTCTTCAGACAAGTCCTGAGTCATAATTTCCCTGAAGACCAAATGCACCCACAGGTGAACCTCAGAGTAGTAAGAGACTGACTCAAACAAAATAACACACACACACACACACACATAAGGAAAAGAGATAACAAAGAAAAAACAATGGTTATGTTATGAACTTCATTAGCTTACAGCTGTTTCTGCATAAAATGTAGTGGACTCTTACAGCAGAAACAGCTGTAAGCTAATAAAGTTCATAACATAACCATTGTTTTCTCTTTGTTATCTCTTTTCTTATTACTGCTCTATACTCATCTAACACTTTGTTCAGAAACTTATGTATATTGAGTTCTACACTAGGTTATTAGTCCCGCAATGCCCAAGTGAAATATATATAAATATATTATATATATATATATTATATATATATATGTACACACACATATATATATATTTATATATATACTTATAAATACACACATACATAAATATATATCTTTATGTATACTTATACAAACATGCATATATATATATTTTTATATATACTTATGCATACAAACATATGTACATATATATATATATACACACACACACACATGCATACATTCATGCACACACACACACGTGTACACAAATATATATATATAAATTAACACATGAATCCTAAAATAAAGGATAAAGGGCATTTAATATATTTCATTTGCATGATTTTAAATAGCTATATATCATCAGTTTGTTGGTTTTTGTATTTGGTATTTATTTCGAGCCATAATTTAATGCAGATATATGTGGCTGTCATGAAAATAATTTACAATTTTATCCAATAAACTATGTAAAAAAAAAAAAAAAAAAAAAAACTAAGAATTCAACAAAGTTTCCCTTATATGGTATGTGGTTGTGTGGGATTATATTTAATGATACTAGATATATACATAAGGCTTTGTGCATGTTCTTTTAAGTAGATGTTGAACACTTAACTATTTTCACTCAGAGAATAATAAAAAGTATGCACACACAATGTATGAGGTGTGTTCAAAAATTCATCCCCAGCAGAAGTAGCTCCACATGGAAATTGCTCAGGACATGTTAGAATGTGAAAAACATGACCCGGGCTTCATGAAGACTATCATTACTGGTGATGCGACATAGATTTATGGTCGCTGCTTGATGCGTTTGATTATCTTGCCTGAAAACAAAAATCCAACAAGCGGGCGCTATATATCTATACTCTAGGCATAACAGTCAGGAAAAAATCTAGGCATAACAGCCCAAGGAAAAAATCCCCTGTTCCTCCTCTTAGACCAGAATAACTGATCTAAGGGAAATAACCTGTCCTCACTGATCCTGGAATATTTATCCTTTGGTGACTTACTGACCAAATGACTGTGACAGATCCCTGCCACCCAGAGTTGAAAGTTACATTTGTCTTTGGCTTTAGAGTCTGACAAGCTGTCCACAGGGCTAAGCCCTTTGTAGATGCAAAACCACTGGTCATTCTATGGCATAGACTCAACTACATATAAATACATTATTGCACTACGATTTAGAGTGTTCTTTTTGGGATATATGATATATATATATATATATATATATATATATATGTATATATATATATCATATATCCAAAAAGGAACACACACACACATAGACGTACATACAATTTGGACCTCCTAATCTGACTCCCCATGGTCTGGCATGTTTGGAATCAGTATTAGTTATGTAATTTCTTGTTTCAAAGTTGTGTCCTATCTTTGAGAAATCATTAGCACACACCCACATACTCATATATATATATGTATATATAATGTATGTATATGTGTGTGTGTAATGAAAAGATAACACTACACTTATAGGGGGTGGGGGGCTACCCTTAGATTTACGTTTTGTGGCCCAGCATATTTGTGGGCTTGGATTGTCCAGGATTCCTTATTGCCAGATTGACTATGTTCAGCCTTTGTGTAAGAGAGACAGAGAGAAGGTGGAGGAGAGGTGAATGGAGAGAGAGAGAGAGAGAGAGAGAGAGAGAGAGAGAGAGAGAGAGAGAGAGAGAGAGAGAGAGAGAGCTCATGCATTGTTTCATTTCTCTGTCAAAAGGTGACTCTTAACCATTCAGTAAAAAGATATTGGTAAAATAAATACTGAACTAAAATAAGTACTGGTGCTGACATGGCTGGCTAAAACTCCTGAAGGCATGGCCACAGTCTAATAATTCTAACTAGTAAAAGAGTATGTACATTAATTTTTTAAATTGCACATAGAACAGAACAGAAAGAATACATCAGCACTCCTTAACAAGAATTAACTATTATTAAGTTAACACAAATACTTTTCTAAGTAATTGCATTTTATACCAGAAAGAAAGTTGAGAGAATTAGGGAGAAGCTTTACAAATCTTGTATGTACACAATACATCAAAAATAATGATGAAATAAGAAAATTTGTTAAATATGAATCGGTTTAAAACTGAAGGAAGTATCAAAGCATCTGACCAAAATTCTTACCCAATTCTGTATTCTATTCCCACCTCATCTATATATTGTCCAGACATGCTGGTCAAACCCATTGTGTCTCCAAAATACTGTCTAACAGATCAATGAACAGACCAGAATGACTGATAAATTGACGCTTATTCTGTCCACAAATTATTGTCTGATAAATCAATGAACTATGCAGAAGTACTGCCTAAGCAACCACTGATGACGACGACGACGATGAGGGTGGTGTGATAGTGGTGGTGGTGGTGGTGGTGGTTGTGAGAATGGTGATGGCAGAGAGGGTGTGACAATGATGATGGTATCAGTGATGATGCTGATGATGATAATGGTGGTAATGATTGATGATGATGAAAGTAGTGATAATAATGGTGTCACTGCTGCAGAGGACGATGATGGAGGGTGATGCTGAAGGTTCTAGTGATAACAACAACAATTCTCAAAGTACAATCCAACACAGTGGTCAGTTAGCATGGAGTTTCTATTATGAACACAGTCCCTGGTGGAATTGTCTCCTCATCACACACACACACACACACACACACACACACACACACACACACACACACACACACTAAACTTTGTGGACACTGCATATCGATGAAACAATCTGAATTTTTCTGATGAGAAAATATTTCTCCTTTTTCTCTGACAATCGACCATGATAAATGTAGCTTGAGATTATAGATATGTGTAATTTCTTACAGAAGAGACACACAACAAATCATGCAGTGCTCCAACATGGCCACAGGCCAAAATCCTGTTCAAGGATACGAGAAATGGTTATAGAAGGGGGGTAGAGAATGGATTCAAATAAGATGCGGATGTGTGTGTATATGTGGTGAAGATGGGGTGGAGGAATAGCTGAATGGATATCCCATAGGAACAGTATCCCCTCTTACATCCACATAGCTTGCACTAAGGAATGGAACAGGGTGCAGGTTAGAGTTCTGTGCCTCTTCTCAGTAGTGCAGCATTCCGTTATCCCCAAACTGACATAAGCAGCTAGCTACTAATTCACAAGAAATGGATGATTTATTGCTGTTGGTGTTGTTGCAATTTTACTCCTGTGGTCATTATTATTGCAAGGATGATGCATTGACAGAATCGTTAGAGCCTCAGAAAACAATGTCCTGTGATATTCCTTGTGGCTCTTTTTATGCTCTGAGTTCAACTCCCATTGAGAACAACTTTGTCTTTCATTTATTCAGGGTTGATAAACTAAGTACCATTTACACACTGGGATTGATGTAACTGACTAGCCTCCCCACCCCCACTCCACTCCAAAATTTTAAGCCTTGATCCTATTTAGAAAGGATTATTATTATTATTATTAATGTCTGATGTGGAATAATGTGCAACTGGTTACTCTGTGGGATTGTAATTTTAACAAGCACAACGAAAAGAGAAAGCATTTCTCTTTTTAAATATTTCTTTTGGAGATCCTCTCTGAAACATCAGAATAATTCTCTTATTTGGAAAGATACAAAAAGGTTGGTTAGTTTCAGACTTTTTCAACATAAATTTTTGTTTTTATGTTCAACCTAAGAAGAGCTATTACTCATCTAAGAGAGACAACATCTACACCAAAATTTAAAAAAAAAAAAAAAAACGAAGGAAAATTTGAATAAAACACAGGAAGCAAATACAATTTAAAAAAAAAAAGCCAATTTAATCACAGGCCAAAATGCAAATATTTTACAAGAAGAAATGAAAATAAAAAAAAAGAATTTCGGGGGGAAAAAACACAAACACTGACAAAGACATTCAGCGCTATTTGGCAAACAACAACAATGGTAATGCAGGCAAATGCACTGCTTTCTTTGCCCAACAGTAATAACATGCACCCATGAACTTATGTGTTTTGTCAAGTGAAGGAATGAACATAGAATTTGAATTGAGGGACAGAGTGCTCCTTACCTTCTTCCTTTTAATAGCACTATCTCAAACAGACAGACCCTAAATATGAGTTATGTGACAGAGAAAAAGCTTGTCTCATAAAATAACTTGACATTTTGGGCTTAAAACAAACTTAACAAGAAACTTCATGCATAAATTTATGATGCAAGGTTTTAATTTAAAAGTGAATATTTTAAAAGGTGAAGTTTTCATGTCTTCAATTCCAGATGCTGTCAAGTAGGTTTTCAACCAATAAACTGGCTGCCTAAGACTGAATAATTAAAAAACAGTGGATAGTAGCCCAGAATTAATAAAAATATATCTTATTTCTCCTCATATATACAAATGAAGGGTGGCACTTGTAAGAAATCTGTCTTGCTGTGTTTTTTTCTTTATAATATTGTTATAACGAATTTATCTTAATTACATTATAACTAATTGGTGGAAAACACTGTTTCATGACCAAGTTGTTATTTCCCTTTGTCATCAAGTGTGTAAATGTACTAATACTAGTTGACAATTTAAGCAGGTTTTTAATGGTCATTCAGAGCAAGAAGGACACTGGCCATCCATTACTTTTCTTTTAGGTTCTCCAAGACTGAAGGGAAGAAGTAACCCTAACAGACCAGGGACTTGAACTGAATGCTTGCATCAATGTAGATTCCGATGAAGGCACCCAAGGATCAGGTGGTGATATCAAAACTAGGCAACAGATTAATTCAACAGCTAACTATGAGAAATATGCACATATATATAACATGTTCATCTATTTTATATCTGTGTATGCACATAATATGTACACATATACATGGGCAAACATTAAATACATTTATTAACATATTTATAAATGCATACCCACACAAACTTATACATGCACCTATGTCTGCTATGTATGTGTATGAGCTTATATCAATATATGTGCATGTGTGTGTGTGTGTGTGCATGACATTTATATGCACACAGAGGAGCACATAGGTATGCTTGAATCCCAACATATATACATACACATAGTGTAAATGGTAAGTTGCCATCAAACCAAGTCTACATAGTTACAGCAAGAACTATAGTTGTTGAAAAATTCAATATTTCTTTTTCCAATTGTGTTTATTACAGAAACAAATTTATTGATTTTTTTTTTAAACCCTCATGCAATTTATGACCCACCCTGTACATATATAAACTAGATATAATACATCAAACACTCACATACCATGAAAACACACAGACAAATACTGGTACATGTCATGAACACACACTGGGATTAGGCTGTTAAAATCAAAGGAAGGTTATTTACTATAAAAAGCCACAAAATCTATTTTGAGTGTTTACATTGCTAACTTAGCAGGTGGAACAAATGCTGATGGCTCATATCAAATCCTTGCTACTTCTAACACACAAAATTCACTGGACCAGTCCATCTAGCAGTAGTTTTAATATCTAAAGGGTATCCTCACCTCTGAGTATTCTTTTAATCTTTTACTCGTTTCAGTCAATAGGCCACAATCATACTAGAGCACTACCTTCAGGGGGCTGCATCAATTACATTGATCATGTACTTAATCTACTGAACTTAGGAGGACAAATAAGAAAATTAGACCTTGGTAGAATTTGAACTCATGACATAGGGAATTACTGTGGTTGATGCTGTACAGATTCTGTCATCCATTCACATGATTATCTCACATTTTCCTGCTCTAATGTTCATAGGAAGCAACTGTCATAGCATAGGAGGGAAGCCCTCAATTGAGTTTCAGTTCTTGGTCATGGCTATTTCGCTTACACTGGTAATGCCTTTGGGTAAGGGCATTAATGTACCAAAACCTATTTGTCCATAAAACTAGTCAACCACTGATAGAAAACCTAATTATTCACTTCACTGACATACAGAACACATAAATACCCATAGACACACATACACACACAAACAAAACTCTCCTTCAACCACAAACATTCCAGCTAATGTTAGTATACAACATCTCAATAAATATTTTGAAAAGCTTCTCTACTCTGTGGTGTCTTTATCTATATTAAAAGAGAATGTGTATGCACAGACACACACACACATGTGCATGCATACACACACATGCACACACATGCACACACAAATACATACATTCATACATGTAAGTAACTTAGTAAACTGGATGTGCAGATCGGTTTACAGATGTTTCAAGCTGAACATCAACCATATCAATGTCACATGTCTCAAAGGGCCTGCAAAGGTTGTGGGCAGTGCCCCTTATTATCGAATAAACCATAACATAAAACAGAAACGAAATAAAATAAAATAACCTTTAAAATAGCCACGTCTGCTTCATTCTTGTATATAAAAATGCTGGTTTGTTCATCATTTTGAATCTTTGTATTTTTTCTTTCAGTGTGTGTGTGTGAGCATGTTAATGTATGTGGTACATAAATGAACTTATGAATGAACTTATATCTACTGTAAGAGCGTAAACTAATTTTGCTTTTACATGTGTGCGTGAGAAAGAGAGTGGGAGAGAGAAAGAAAGAGAGAGAGCGAGAATGTTATCTGTGGTGTTTATAATAGAAATGTGTACATATACACGAGTAGCTCATGATTTGCTAATTTATAAATAAACCTGTCCTTTATTAAGTGTTTTACAAAGATGCATAGATGCATTTATACATGTATATGTATATACATATACACACATACATATATGTATATGTATATATACACACACATATGCATATTAGCATGTGTAAACGATTTCTGTATAGAGTTGACATTGTTCATGCATCTATAAGCAACAGCATGCACATGAACTTTGTGTGTGTGTGTGTGTGTGTGCATTCACACGAGCATATGTATGTGTACTTATATGCCACTAGTGACACACATTTTGCCTGCATATTTTGGTCTATAGAAAACTTTTACTACACCACAACACAACTCCAATGGTGGTCTGTTTTACCAAATGCAAAATGCTATCTTTCTTTGGCCCCACTGAAACATAGATGATAACATTAACAGGCTGATGATGATAGCAGCGACCATCTGGCTTGCTGTTAACTTTCAACAACCACTGTTATATTACCATATGTTTCACTGTTGTAGCTAACGTTTTTGTTCAACCCTCCCAGTTTGAAAAGCTATATAGTTATATGGTTTCACTCTTAGAGAATGGCAGACAAACAGGCACACAGATGCCATTGACAAAATTGATATATCATCATAGTCGTGTCCGTATCCACTTTTCCATGCTAGCATGGATTGGATGGGACATTTTGTAGTAGTGTTTTATGGCCAGGTACCCTACTTGATGCCAAGCGTTTTACTTGCTTCTGTCAGCACATATTCTAAACAGTAGGATAAGCACACACACACACACACACACACACACACACACACACACACACACACACACTCACGCAAGATCTTTCCTCCCCAAAAATGGAGTCCAAACAAGGTTTATATTTTTGCACATGTTCTAGATTTAAACTTCAGTATTTGAATGAAAGAGAAGAAAGAGAGAAAGAAAAAAAGAATAATAAGAGAAAGTTGTGTGTGATACAGAAAGAAAATCTAACAAAGGTTAATGAGAATCAGAAGTAAGTCAGGGAGAGAGAAAACAATATAGAAAAAGGGCCTCAAATTTTGGGGACAGGGTACCTCGTTGAGCAAATCAAACCTGTACTTGAAAGGCCAATGTAACCATGGTGTGATATAAACCTAGTGGTATAACTATATGACTATATATCTGTATGCCAGTCTTTGCTCTACCATCTCAGCAAATTACCATGTAAATGGTGAGTAAATGGTAATATGATAAAAATATAAAGAAAGGAAAAAGAAATAAAAACAAGAAATGAAATTTGAAAATAATAACAAGGAAAAGAAGAAGGAATAAAAGGTAGTAAGACAAAATGAAAGAACGCAAAAAGAAACAGAAATAAGCTAGGTGTATATGAAAGTGGAAATTGCTTACGAAAGCCTAATCAGTTTATATCATATATTTTCATGGTTCTAAGCTAATTCGTCCTGATAATGGCAGTGTGATATCAGCGATGTATTGATCTCTCCTGCCATTATATAAACTCTAGTTAAATAAACGAGAATATATTAATATGATATTGTGTACAAATATTAAATAATATAAATGGCTGTGTGTTTATAATGTGTATACATATATGCACATATATGTATATATGTATGTCTGTTAGTATGCATATGTGTGTGTGTGTGTATGTATGTGTGTATATATATATATATATATATATATATATATATATATATACGCACACGTACTTGTATATATATATACATCTATATACATTCAATTTTATCTCAAACAATAAAATGGTACAAGGTATCATTTCTGTCAATTAATATTGGAACCAGAATGTTGTATGTACCTTTGTTGTTGCTATAACTGTTACTACCACCATAAATATCACCATTACAACTGCAGCCACCACTGTTAGCACTACTAAAACTATGACCCCCCCCCCCTACATCACCATAAATGCCAACCATAATCGCTATCACCATCATAACTGCTACCTCAACTATACAACTGGTACCACCACTATGAATACCATGACTATACAACAGGTACCACTACTATAAATACTACTATTATAACTATTGCTACTACTACTATTACCATCACTACAACTGTTACCACTTCTATAAATGTTACCACCTTAACTATCAACACAAACATCATTACTATAATTCCTGTCCCCACGGTAACTGTTACCATCATCATAATACCACGACTATAAAACTAGTACCACCACCATGAATACTCGTACTGCAACAGATATTGCCACTGTTATAACTGGTACCCTACCATAATTACTGTCACTATTACAACTGGTAGATACTACTCCACTGGCTTTTACTAAAAATATTCAGTTGTTAGACCAGTTGTACTCCCGATTTTGAAATCAGCATATAAGTGGCTGAGTATTCCACAGACATGCATCCTTCAGATAATTTAGAGGTTGAATCAGCAGGACACTTTTTGACAAGGCTGGATTTTGAAGAGAGAGAGAAATTGACCTGGCAGGATTTGGATTCAAGGTGAAAAGAACTTAAATGAATATTACAAGTTATTTGAAGGTATTTCTGTTCCCACCTCTAATTTCTCCACCATAAACCCATACCTCATCACCGCATTAGTATGAGGTAATGTCCAAGAGTCTGTGCAGGACCTGTTGAAGTCAATGCTGGGTTTCATCCCTGCTTGAAAGAAAGAAGTACCAAGGAACAACTCCAGAGTATATTCTTTAAGAATGTTGTGGGAAGTTTTGTGTTGCATATCAAAACACATGAGGCTAGATTAATTATTATACTAATTGATGGAAAGATTTTTACAACAGAAATCATATTTAGTGCTAAATATTTAACCTTTCAACAGTGAAACTTGATATGTCTAAACTCCACAACAGTCATCAATATTTATTTGTTTAAATAGACCATCTTTTTAGCTTGTTGACATAATATCTTTAATGGCTGCAATAATTGAAATAATGGTGTAGTGGTGGTGGTGGTGGTGGGGTAGTGGGTGGTGGTGGTGGTGGGTAAACAGGGAGATGGTGTTCTACTTTTCAGCTCACAGGAAAGGGTTTTATAACATCTAACCCCACCACCATCCTTTGCAATGACAACCTCACTGACCTAACCATACCCCTGGATCCCAAAACCCATTTTCATAACAGGTATACAAGGGTCTTTCTGATGACAACAACAACAGCAAATCATATCATCATTACATCAGTATTTCTAACAGCAGTTAAAATGTTTATTGCAGGGAGAGTAAAAAAAAAGAATGTGAAAGAAATAGAATTGTATTAATTGTAGAAAATAGTAAAATATAGATTGCAGGTAACAACTGGATATCTGTAAAGCCCAGATTTATAGTAAGGAATGAAGAAATTTATACAACATCTTCACCATTAAGCCATCATTATAGATAGACCACTCTACTCCACGTACCACACAGTACTTTAAAGATAGTTATCGAGTTTTGTGAAAATTTAGAGCCATTCCACCCAACGTCAGATCATGTCTTCGTTTACTTTGCTTTCTTGTGACAATAAATTTGTATCTAGCTGAAACCAATACATACGTAAGCAATCACACATCCAAATATATATGCACTAACACACACACACATACACACATATACATATATATATACACTAAGTTTTTCCAACTCTTTATCTGTTTAACAGCCAATAAATAATATTGAAAACAACAGTTAATAAAATCTAATAAAAGAAGTCTATTTACACAAGATTTTATATGAAAACAAAAACCCAAACGCAAAAGGAAAAAATAATTATGTGTGTGTGTGCATGTGTAGATATGTATATGTGTATGTCAGTGTAGGTATCTATGTGTATATATTATATATGTGTAGGTGTGTGTGTGTGTATAAATATATATATGTATACACACACACACACATATATATATGAATGACAGATACATATGTGTGTATTCATGTGTGAGTGTATATATATATATATGTGTGTGTGTGTGTTTATGCATATGTATATGATATATATTTGTATATGCATATGTACATATATATCTGTGTGTGTGTATAAAACATATACACAAATATTAGATATTTCAATATCACTTTCTTCCATTAATTCTTTAGTGATTCCACCACCACAACCACTACTACTGCTACTACTACTACTACTACTACTACTTCCACCGTCTTCAAAATCAGTATTATCGATATTGTTGTTGTTGTTGTTGTTGTTGTTGCTGCTATTATTATAGCTTTTTATCCTCCTAATTTTCTTTCCTTGGCTCTAAAACTAAAACAAACAGAATAAATGCAAAAAAAGAAATACAAACGAACTAAGGTAGCAAATGTAGTAACTGATTGATAGTGTGTTTGTGTGTGTGTGTGTGTGTACGTACGCGTGTATGTGTGTACGTACGCGTGTGTGTGTGTGTGTGTGTGTGTGTGTGTGTGTGTTGTGGTATGTACTGAAGTAACAGCTCTTTAGAGTAGCCACATTGTTGTGCAACAATAAAAAATATAACTTTTCAAAAGGAACCCGAGTTGTATACACACATACACACACACGTGTGTATATATATATATATATATATATATATATATATATATATATATATATATATATATATATATATATATATATGTGTGTGTGTGTGTGCGTGCGTGTGTGTGTGTGTTTATATGTGTGTGTGTAGATATCTATATATATATATATATCTTTATATACATACACAGATATATACATGTGTGTGTGTATTTCTATCTATCTCTATATATATGTATACACACAGACAGATAGATAGATAGATGGATAGATAGGAAGGCAGTCATAGATAGGCACACGCACATAAAGGCAAATGCATAGAAAGAGAGAGAGTGAGAAAGAGATTAGATATGCAGGTATATAGCAAGACAGATAGTAAGATAGGGAAAAAGAGAGATCTAAATATATATAATTATATATATATAGTTATGTGTATGTGTATGTGTGTGTGTGTGTGTGTGTGTATAAATATATATGTAATAGACAACAAAGATTACATATGTGAATTTGCATGTGTGTGTAATTTTTTTTTTTTCTATTCCTCCTCACCCATCCCATCACCACATGAACAAATCCATATTTTGAAATTGAATTCTAACACCCTACATTAAAAAGCAAGAAAACCAAGATATTTATCTTCAGAAATCTTTAGCATATATCTAAAAGAATTAAATTGAAGCCTCATATGTGTGTATAGTGTGTATACACATAAACATATTTCTATACACACTCATATTGCACATGCACAAATAAACACATTTATAACCATTTCGTACATAAGTACAGACATATATACTTATGACCATCATATATATATACATACATAGATACATACATACAGGCATAAATACATTCATATCAAATATATTTACTTCAGTAGATACATATTTCATAAACTTAATTCCATACATACATATTTATACACATACAAACACATGTATATTTTATATAAATACATATATACACAGAAAGAAGCATGCATATATACATATACAAATATGCACATACATACTCATAAACACACAGCAGAAAC
>NC_142940.1:50450762-50453262 GCF_046866305.1 Octopus bimaculoides | reverse complement strand
TGTCTTCTACTATAGCCTCAGGCTGACCAAAGCTTTGTGAGTGGATTTGGTAGATGGAAACTGAAAGAAGCCCGTCGTATATATATATGTGTATATATATATATATATATATATATATATATGTATGTGTGTGTATGTGTTTGTGTGTCTGTGTTTGTTCCCCCCAACATCGCTTGACAACCGATGTTGGTGTGTTTACGTCCCCGTAACTTAGCGGTTCGGCAAAAGAGACTGATAGAATAAGTACTAGGCTTCCAAAGAATAAGTCCTGGGGTCGATCAGCTCGACTAAAGGCGGTGCTCCAGCATGGCCGCAGTCAAATGACTGAAACAAGTAAAAGAGTAAAAGAGTATGCCATTGATTATTCTAAGATGAAAGAAACAATAAACAAGAAGAGTTACTTAAAATCAAAAACTACCGAACAAAGAGAGATAATACAAGCCAGTCAGCAGAGAGAGGAATAGAAATTTAGCCTAGCCTTTCTTAAATGTTGTCATTCTTATTAAAGGGTACCTATGTACACAGAGCACCCGTTACCTTTCAGTTCTGAACTTATGGCACACTCATTACAGATGGATCCCATCACTGTTTGCGAAACTAATGGTCTACAAATGTCAACTGTTAGAACATCAACAACAGCGTCATCACCACTACCATCGCCATCATCATCATCATCATTATTACTGTTATTATTACTATTATTATTATTACTATTATTATTATTATTATTATTGTTATTGTTATTATGACATTGTATTTCGAGTACTAACATTATCTATTATCCGTTTTGTGGAAACAAATTTGGGAAAGAATATAAACAAAATTTTCGTTAAAATATCAAACGAACATAAGGAAGATTTTGAGCAATAAAAGGAGAAAAATTATAAATTTAAAATGAAAATACTGACATTTTGATTTTATTTAGAGTTTATTATTAAAAAAATATTACTGTTGTTGTAATTGTTGTTGTTTTTCTTCTTCTTATCACCACCACCACCACCACTAATTCTTCTTCTATTATTATTATTATTATTATTATTATTATTCCAGTAATTTCATTGTTATTGCATGCTTTCAATGTGTAACTAAGTGCAGCTTCATGTGCCTTGGGTACATACAATATTTTTGTTATGTTTTTTTTTTATATATTTATCTTCTCTATTAAGATTAATCTACATAATATGTATGTGCAGTGCCTACTAGTGCTATTTTTTTTGGATGTTGTGTATGTGTGTAAGTCCTAAAGGTTTTTTTAGTTAGATATATTTGTCTGCATCTCTTTATTATCATTCCTAAGGCACTTATAATTATACGGATTGTTTCTGCTTTCGATCCTTCCATTTTGAATATCTCTGGATAGTTTCTTAATTTCTTTCAAGGATTTATTGTTAGAATATTTGAATATTTTCTTCATTTCTTCCAGAGATATATTGCTGTTGTTGTTATTATTAACATTCTGATGTTAGAGAGCAGCAGAAATTATAGATTAATGGATTAAATGCCTTGAAGCATTGTAGCTTATATATCCCTCAATATTTGAATAATAAATAAGTACCAGTCAAGTACTAGAGTTGATATAATGACTATAAGTTACCCAAAGATTCTAACATTGAACCAGTGTTAGAAATCATGATTATTATTATTTGGCAGAATCGTTAGCACGCCGGGCGAAATGCTTAACAGTATTTCGTCTGTCTTTACATTCTGAGTTCAAATTCCGCTGAGGTCAACTTAGCCTTTCATCCTTTCGGGGGTCGATAAATTAAGTACCAGTTGTGTACTGGAGTTGATCTAATCGACTGCCCCCACCCCCCACCCCAAAATTTCGAGCCTTGTGCTTAGAATAGAAAAGATTATTATTATTATTATTATTATTATTATTATTATTATTATTATTATTATTATTGTTTATTGACTGATTGATTGGCCCTTGTTGCTAATACAAGAAAACCCCAAAGAATCCCTCTCAACACATGGCTATGATGCTCTCCCACTACTCCTGCTCATGATCAGAGAAGCGCATATCATCAAGCACTAAGGGACATGCTCAACTGGTTAAGGTCAAGCAACTGACAAGCAAATCTGTGGTATTGAGCAGAACATTTGCTGTAGCCCATCTTTTATACCAAGACAAATCAATGTACATGATAACACTTCCAATGAATTAAAATCAAAAGTCATGGGAGCTATTGTCTGGTATTACATCAAGGTAATTATTATTATTAATTATCATCATTATTATTATTATTATTATTATTATTATTATTAAGGTGGTGAGCTGGCAGAAGTATTAGCAAGCCGGGTGAAATGCTGTTTCATCTATCTTCGTGTTCTGAGTTCAAATTCTGCCGAGGTTGACTTTGCCTTTCATCCTTTTGGAGCCGATGAAATAAGTACCAGTTGAATACTGGGGTTAATGTAATCAACTTTTCCCCTCCCCTGAAATTGCTGGCCTTGTGCCAAAATTTGAAATCATTATTGCTATTATCATTATTATTGG
>NC_142940.1:50438262-50445762 GCF_046866305.1 Octopus bimaculoides | reverse complement strand
CTCCTTTTCTAATGCAGCAGGCTATATACTTCGACTTTCACCCCTGAGGAACTGCGTTGGACTCACAACCAATGACTTTGAGGAAAGTTTTATTCTGTGTATGCACTCTTTTATGCCCAAGCACATGGAAAGACTTTTCATCCCAATCCTATTTTACCTGGTAGTTCAAGAATTAGGAAAATGTCTTGCCCAGTATAACCTGAAACCTTTTCTTTTCAACTAGGAATGTGCAGCTATTGTCTTTGTCCCAAAAGTGCCCCACGACCTGTAAAAGCTGAATAGATGCATCTACAGGTTGCTTGATGCACCCAACTCATGGTGTAAGACGATTACTCAAGTTCTGATCATACTGGGATGAGTACTGAGTTTTCACAACAATGTTTTATTGCATTGACAAGATGTAAGGTGGATATTGATGGGTAATCTGGTGATGCAGAGAAATCAACATCATCATCATCATCTACATTTAATGTTTGTTTTCCATACTGGCATGAGTTGGATGGCTTGACAGAAAGTTGCAAGGCCAGGGGGCTACATCAGGTTCCATAGCCTGTTTTGGCTCACTTTCTAAGGCTGGGTGCCCTTCCTAACACCAACCACTTTACAGAGTATACTGGATGCTTTTTACATGGCACCAGAACCAGTGCTTCTTATGCAGCTCTAGTACCCACACCAATGCTTTTTATGTGGCACCTTGAGATGATTCTGTTTTCTGCAAAAATGAATTGTTTGAGAAGAATGTGATTGAAGTAGCGAAAAAGGAATTACAAGTAAGAAACACATGAGAATGGAACATTCAGGTATTTAGAACTGAATGCTAATTAAGAGCAGAATAACTACAGATCAGGAGTTACACAACCATCCAAATCTCCAAAAGAAATAAGGAACGGACCCTAATACCAGTAAAAGAGAATAGTAAGCTCAGTAAAGATGAGAAATCTGAATTAAAAAGACTCGTGGTTTTGCTGGTGTAGGTCTCAATGCAGACTCATATAGATATATAGTTTGATGTTTGTACAATAAGCAATAATGGAAAACAGATAGAATGAATCAAAGATGGTGTGCAACATTTCAGGGTATCGAATGAATGCAGGCGCTTCCTCTGAGATTTTGAGAGGTATACCAAACCAATGATAATTGCTCTTTTTTCTTTTATTTGTTCATCATTATATTGTGATGAAGCTGGGACCCTGCCTTGAAGGGTTCTGTGAAACAAATTGACCCTTATACTTAGGTTTATTTTTGTTAGATTTGATACTTAATTAAATGGCTATTTTTTCCAAACCACTAAGTTACAGGGATGTAAACAAACAAATATAGGTGGTGGAGAATAAACATGAAGATGCCCACATATATTGATAGGATTCCACACAGTTTTCATCAACCAAATTTACTCACAGAACATTGGTCAGCCCAGGTCTATAGTAGTAGACATTAGCCCAAGGTACTGTACAGTGGAACTGAACCTGAAACCATTAGGTTGAAAAGCAAGCTTCTTAACCACACAGCCATGTCTGTGCTTGCTGCTTGTTTATTCGATATATAACATTGCTTTGTACAACAGTTTCAAGTACTTTCGAATTTTGGACATTGGTGCTTCATAGAATTTGAATTTGTCAGCAGTACTCTTCTACTGGCATTGTACATGGAACTAGAGTTTGGAACCAAAAATCTGAGAACAGAAAACTAGCAATGTTGATGCTGAGCTGTCCTCTCTTGATTTGTATATCATGAGTTGTTGCCCTTGGCTTAAGCTGTCAATTCTGAGAGAGTGATTGCATCTATAAGGCAAATACTCAATGTTAAAGATACAGGAACATATGATAGGAGAAATTATACGCTATAAGAAGTTATGTATCAAGAATGAGAAGCCTTTCATATGCACTCCAATTCAGATAAAAAGCCTTGAGAACTTTAAAGCAGACTTGATTAACCTTCACTGACTCTTTCCTAAACACTTTGAATTGTTACATTATAATCTCCTAAAGTACACGTTCCTGCTGATAAAACAAAGAACATATATGAAACAAGCATCACAATACACAATGCTGTATCTAACAACATCACTAAGATACACAAGAAAGCCAAAATCATATTATAAACACTGAAGTTAAGGCATTAATCTGAAGTTAAGGCAGGAAACATTTTGTGAAAATAGAAAACCTTGTGGATTACCTTACCACGCCTCGCAACACCTACATCACCCAAAAGGACCACAAACCTAATTTCCCTTCCACATCACCCATAACGACAAATCTAATTTCATTCTAAATGCAGGTTGATTAATCTATCTATAAGTGAGATACACATAATAAGTAAGCTCATCCTTCATGCTATTAATTCCGATGTCAGAAGGGCTACTGGGTTCATTAGTCCGATGGAATTCCGGCATCACTATAACCAAATGGTTCTGTGGTATCAATAACAAAGCAGCTTGCAGATTCACCCCGTTAATTATTGTAAGATTTCGGATCTTTTTTAAAACGGGGGCCACATTTTTCATTAACGAAACACTTTGAAACTTGGAACACTGTTAGAATGTGTCATATAAAACATCTTTTTCTCTTAGTCTTCTTAAAAAAAAAAGAAATCCATAAGTTATTCCATGTTAAAGTTGTTGTATTTCTGTAATTTCAACCAATCACTGACGTCCATTCAGCCGATATACATTAAGTGCCGACTACATAAACAAACGATTCTGAAACAATTAACCCTAACCCTAACCCTAGGGTTAGGGTTAGGGTTAAAGCAAATTTAAAATGAAAAAAGCAAATAAAACGAAGGTATGGAGATTAAATACGCTTTACATCGCTTAATCAGCCAAAGGAGTAAATGTAAACAACTGAATACTTGTCAGTGATTGGTTGAAATTATCAAAATAAGACAATTTTTTACATGAAATAAATTCGAATACAAAAATATTTTTCTGTTCTATAACACAAAATAGATAAGTATACGAAGTTTGAAAGTCTTTCCGTACCAAAAACACTACGTAAAACATTAATCAAAAATGTGGCCCCCGTTTTAAAATAGATCCAAGATTTCTACCATTCCAAAACAAGACCCTACATTCTGAAGGCCTTGTACTTTGAGAGGCAACTCCCTAAGATTAGTGATCCCAATGTTAGATTAGTCAAGAATACATTGAAGTCACTGTTATATCATAATGACTCCTACCAACTCAAGGAGGAAGATAAACCATGATCTGACATTTCCATAGGAGTTACATACAAGTGTATGTGTATGCACATATATATATATATATATCATCATCATCATCATCGTTTAACGTCCGCTTTCCATGCTAGCATGGGTTGGACGATTTGACTGAGGACTGGTGAAACCGGATGGCAACACCAGGCTCCAGTCTAATTTGGCAGAGTTTCTACAGCTGGATGCCCTTCCTAACGCCAACCACTCAGAGAGTGTAGTGGGTGCTTTTACGTGTCACCCGCACGAAAACGGCCACGCTCGAAATGGTGTCTTTTATGTGCCACCCGCACAAAAGCCAGTCCAGGGGCACTGGCAACGATCTCGCTCGAAAATCCTACGGGAGCCAGTCAGGCGGTACTGGCAACGGCCACGCTCAAAATGGTGCATCTCATGTGCCACCCGCACAAGAACCAGTCCAGGGGCACTGGCAACGATCTTACTTGGCTTGCCGGGTCTTCTCACGCACAGCACATTTCCAAAGGTCTCTCTCTCTCTCTCTCTCTCTCTCTCTCTCTCTCTCTATATATATATATATATATATATATATATATATATATATAAGTCAGTAAATAGTGGGGTTGTGTTAACCGCACGTGGAGAAACATATATATATAGACACACATACATATATACATACTGTATACATATATCTTAATACAGATATATGTTATTTGTGGTGCAAACATTATCTGATACAGAATTCAATAAACATGCAGAGTGAACAGATATGTTTATTATATCAAAAATAACAGACTAATCAAATTTCACCATTTGCTTATAGTATTGTCACGTACAGATACATATATATATACATACATACACACAGACAGGCACAAACACTCTCACACACATATATATATATACAATTGCATACACACACACACATGTATAGTTGTTATATATGATTAAATTAGTTTATTTGTCATAAGTGAACTCTTCTTCCTTGTACAACTTGTCTCTGAGGTAGAGATAGGCTTCTTTCACTGTGATATATACTGTGGAAAGTAAGAGGAGGATAAAGATATGATGACCAGATGAATAGATTATGAGAGAGAGAGAGAGAGAGAGACAGAGAGAGAGAGACAGACAGACAGACAGAGAGAGAGAGATAGAGATAGAGAGAGAGAGAGACAGACAGACAGACAGACAGAGAGAGACTGACAAACAGACAGATAAAAGTGAAAATAATGTGTGATGTAAAAAGAGAGAATGAGCTACAAAGTGTTGAGAACAGGTCAAAGGGAAGAAGCAAAAAGAAAAGGAGGAGAGAAAGAGAAAGAGAAATAGTAAAGGGGAGAGTGATAGGTAGAATGAGAAAGTAAAGGAGAAAGCAAGAAGTAAAGAGAGAAAAAAAAGGAGAGAGTGTTTGTGAAAAAGAAGGGGTGAAGAGCAGGAGTGAAAAAGAGGAAAGAGAAAGATTCAAAAGAAAAGGAGAGAAGAAAAACAAGTGCTTATGGATCCCACCAGTCATAACACTTAGATTGGTATGTACTGCGATAGACCAGAGGACAATGTCTTTGTTTTGCATCACATCATCACCAATGACTACAACTGGAATTCAAAAGTTCTATAATTAAGGTTGCAGGAGAGGGTGGTGAGGTTGAAAGTTCTATCACACACACACACACACACACACATACTCTTAATAGATTTGCAAAAACAAGTGGGGACTTCCAAGAATGCTGTAATAACAGAATGAGAGTCCATTTCAAAATGAGGCACTTCAAAAAGAGTCCGGGGAGTGGCCCTGCTGTGGCACCTTACTGGAAGGCTATTTAATGGTGGACACGACAACTGACCGGCTGACCATAAAAAGGACAGAATAAAGCAAACAGCTAGACAACGATCCATGTTAGCTTCTGGTCAGCTAGTGTCCAGCTAAGTTGGCAGCATTTTCCTCGGTGGGGGTTCTAATGATGCCAAAGACATAATGGGTGGATATATGAGGCTTAATAGGTACACTTCGGGTATTTAAATCTCTGAGTGTGTATGTGTGTGTGTGTCTTAAATGAGTTTGTCTGCACGCACATGTGCATGAGTTTGTGTTTACATGTGTTTGTGTGTGAAGTTTGTATCTGCTTAAAAGGGTGGGAGAAAAAGAATTAAGCATGAACATGTGCATGTGTGAGGGAATGTTTAAGTAGGAAAGAGTATGTGTGAGTCAAGAATGTTTAAATGCGAGTAGTTGATGGGGATACACAAACACACACACACACATACAAACTTCTGCAGATGTATCTGTCTATAAGTGGACATATCTTTGTGTGTAAATGGAGATATCGTTAAGTATATATAAGTGGATATTTTATTAAATATAAATGGATGTATTACTGCATGTGAGTTGAATAAATGAAGATATATTGTTGAGTATGAATGGCTATAGTACTGAGTATGAGCTAATGTATCATTTTGTATCATTGAGTATAAGCAGGTGAATTATGGAGTATGAGTGGATGGGTTATTGAGTATGACTGGATGTATATCAATATATAATTGTGTATATAAGGTTGTAAATATGCAAGTAATAGTTAAGGAACTATGAATATGTACGCAAGCATACAAATGCATACCCACAAAACATGTATATATCTATGTGAATGTTATGTATTTAAACATATCTAAATATATATTTTACACACAAGCACATATATATGGGCCTGTGTGTATGTATGTATTTTTATGTGTATATTTCTCTGCATTTATTTGTAAGTATATACTTATGTCAACATATGCATGTTTTAAAAAAGGTGAAGAACAGTGTATGAATGTTTATATCTGTGTAAATGTGCAAATGTGCATGTGTGTGAGAGATATGGGGAGAATACATGCTCAAATGTAGGTGAAATTCACACTATATGCATGTATAATCACATATGATTTCTGGTAACATCTTTTATTGTAATGACTTAGTCAGGGATGTTCAAGCATTGTTTAGATTTTTTTTTAGAAACTTAGAGATTGGTGAGAAAGAAAAAGAGAAACTTATCATTAAGTTGGGAACTTTTCACAAATGCTTACTTCAGAATAGGGGACTCTTCTGAAGTATCCAAGGGCTAGGTGGCAGGGTTAAACTGAGCAAAGGGTGATGTTTGTGAGTGTGTAAATAATTGTCTTGGTGGTTTCTTCGAAGCGTATCAGTTTGCATCAGTAGTGTGTGATGCCAAAGCGTGGGTACCTGTGTACATATTGATGTGTGTGTATGTTAATGCTTGTGTGTGTGTGTGTGACTGAGTATGTGCTTGTATACATATGAATGTGTTTGTAGGTGTACATGTGTAAGTGTGTGTGTGTGTGTGTGTGTGTGTCTGGAATGAAATTGTCTTAGGAAATGCGTGTGCGCAAGTGTGTGTGTGTGTGTGGGTGTGTGTGTGAATATGCATGGATATAAAAAGGTGCATGTATAAGAGTGAAAGTGTGTGTTTGAATGAATGAGTGAATATGAGTGAGAGTGTATGTAAATGAGAATGTGAGAGCATATGTAACTAGCAACCATTAATTCTTCCAATTAAGTAACTAGAGCTTGAAGACAGTCGGAAGTGGACAGTGCCACAGACTACTCCAGCATTGTTAAAAACCACCACCAACACCACCGCCATAAGCAACACACCATCATAATCAACAAAACTCCACCACCTGTCACCATCATTATAACCACCACCACCACCACCACCACCACCTTCACAATTTCATCATTACAACCATCGTTTCCACTCCAGTCGCTACCACCAGTTACTATCATCATCATCGTCATCATCATCATCATCATCATTGCCATCATCTTCAGCAACACAATTATTGCCTCCATCAAAATTATCTTGCTTCCCCAACAACTATAACGATCACTACCACTTACTCCACTGCACCATAAGCCTCATCATCACTCCAAAATCACTGTCACTACTACTACTACTACTACTACTACTACTACTACTACTACTACTACTACTACTACTAAACAACATTACAACAGCTATTACCAATTCCACTGTTGCCACAATCACCCCAACAATGACTAGCACCATCATCACAACCTCAGCTACAACCAGTACCATCACAATGTTTTGTAATTAAACCACCCCCACCACTACCCCCACCACCACTACCACCAACCCCACAGAATAATACCACTATATAATACAACCATGTGGAGGCGCAATAGCCCAGTGGTTAGGGCAGCGGACTCGCGGTCATAGGATTGCGGTTTCGATTCCCAGACCAGGCGTTGTGAGTGTTTATTGAGCGAAAACACCTAAAGCTCCACGAGGCTCCGGCAGGGGATGGTGGTGA
>NC_142940.1:50400762-50428262 GCF_046866305.1 Octopus bimaculoides | reverse complement strand
ACATACATACACACACATACACACTTGCATACATAATTTCTTTTACAGATCCAACTGAAGACTACCGCCTTACATTATTTAAAGAAAGGGAATCTATCTAGTTGGTGTGATGCCAATATTATGACTATATATTTTATTGTGACTGGATCAATAAAAATTCAAACTAAAACAGGACCAAGATTTGAATTCAGAAACACAAGGTACCAAAGTGGTTGATGTCCTAAGTAAGTGATGCCCTTAGTTTGGCTCTATCCAATTTATTTCTAATGGCATAGGTGTGGCTGTGTGGTAAGAAGCTTGCTTCCCAGTCACATGGTTCTGGATTCAGTCCTACTGCATGGCACCTTGGTCAAGTGTCTTCTACATTAGCTTCAGGCCAACCAAAGCCTTGTGGGTGGATTTGATACATAGAAACTGAAAGAAACAAGGCGGTGAGCTGGCAGAAACGTTAGCACGCCAGGCGAAATGCTTAGCGGTATTTCATCTGCCGTTATGTTCTGAGTTCAAATTCTGCCAAGGTCGACTTTGCCTTTCATCCTTTCGGAGTCGATAAATTAAGTACCAGTTACGCACTGGGGTCGATGTAATCGACTTAACCCCTTTGTCTGTCCTTGTTTGTCCCCTCTGTGTTTAGCCCCTTGTGGACAATAAAGACATAAGGAACTAAAAGAAGCCTGATTTATATGTGTGCGTTTATTTGTGTGTGTGTGTGTGTGTGTGAGAGAGTGTGTTTGTGTGTGTGTATGTGTGTGAGTGAGAGAGTGTGTGTGTTTGTGTCTGTGTTTCTCCCCTCTACTACAACTTGACAGTTTGTGTTGGTGTGTTTACGTCCCTATAACCTAGCAGTTCACCAAAAAGGGGCTGATAGAATAAGTTACCAGGCTTTAAAAAATAAGTACAGGAGTCGATTCAGTCAACTAAATGAAATTCTTCAAGATGGTGCCCTAGCATGGCACAGTCTAATGCTTGAAAGAAGTAACCCCCAAAACACATGCATACTACATATATACACACACAAAGACTCTAACAGAATATTTCATTCAGGAGAGAAGAGCAGATCAAAAATTTGCAGATCAAAATCAAACTGCTGTGATCTCACAGTTTGTTCAGTCTTGCAGGATTCTAGCTGAAATGTCTTTGAATTCAAATTTATATCTGTTGCGCATTTTGGATCCAGTATTTGAACAGTGTTCGAGCAAAAGCATAGGCTGGGACAAGCTAGCACGAAACCCTTTTCCCCTTTGAACAGATTCTTTTTTTGCAGATTAATTGAAAATACATACTTAACAGAAAGCCAACAGTTATTAGATGCCATCCTCAGCAGGTGGCCTTGTAGTAAAGTCACTTGCTGTATTGCTAACATTGTGAGAAACCTTGCTATTTGGAGTTTGTGTGAAATTCTGAATTGTGAATAGCAAACAGGATTTCTATTTTATCTATGATATTATCCACACACACACACACACACACACACACACACACACACACACACACTCAGAGTATTGAAATAGAAATAGTATTAACTCATAGGCATGAATGGTCTGAAAGCTAATGCTTTCTCTTTCAAAGAAAATTGTCTATAGGAAGAATTAGCATAATATATGTGAACTTTCGTGACAACACGACAATTCAAAGCTGTTGGTTTGTTTGATCACATTTCTAGGTTTGTGTAAAAAAAATAATTTAAGAAAAAAAAATAAATTAAATTAAAAAAAAGTAAAGAAGGAAAAAATAAAGGAGACAATATGAAAGTGCAATAAAAAAAAAATATATATATATATATATATATATATATATATATATATATATCAGGCAAAATATTTCAAGTGTATCCTTAGGTGTATGTCACTTCAGCTGACTGCATCTCATTGACCAGAGAAGTGCTGCAGTAGCAACAACACAGAACATCTAATTGCAAATGGCTTCAAAAGCAAGTAACAACCAATGAAAACATTGCAACCATGTTTTGTGAGGTCATTGAATTCCAACAAGAAGAAAAACAAATAATAGTGACTGTAATCTCAACACAGAGTCTATAGTGGCTATTAACTAAAAATTAACAAAATTCATTAAATGAAAGCTGAGTATGAGTGTGTGTATGTGCGTGTATGGTCATGTTTGTCTGTGCGTATGTGTGCATGTGAATAATGTTTCAAATGTGTATGCTTGTCAAGGATTTTAATATCTTCATAAGATTGTAGGAGGGATAGTATGAAATTACAACACGAATGTGTGTCAGTGTGTATGCACACTCGATCTGTGTTTTTGAAAGTGCATGTGGGTGTGTATATTTCAGTGTACACGTGTGTATATATATATATATGAGTTTGCATGCATGCTTATATTTGAGAGTGTGTATATTATATTTGAGTGTGTACATATCTGAAAGTGTGTATGTGTATGTATGTTGAGTATATATATATATATATATATATACATACATATATATATATATATATATCGATGTGCATATGTGTATATATATTTCAGCATGTATATGTGAATATATTTATGTGTAATTGTCACACACACACAAGTGTGCTTGTGTGTATATAAGTGAGTGCACATGGCTGTATATCTGTATATATACATATCTACATGTGCACTCGTGAATATATCTGAGTGTTTGCCTGTGTATGTATGTGTACTTAATTTCCATTTACGAACACTTTGCATGAGACACATCAGATTACTAATAAAGAAAAATAAAAACACAGAAACAAGCAAACAAACAACAAAAAAAAGAAAAGACCTTTAAAACACTCAAACACAAACATACACACACTCTCTCACTCTCTCTCTCTCTCTCTCTCTCTCTCTTTCCCTCTTGCACTCTACTAAAACCAAAAATAATCAAATCAACTAATGTGGTGATTTCGGAGGGATTTAGTGAACAGAATAAATATTGCTGAAAAGGAAGAAAAAAAGTGGAATGAATAAAATGGAATTTAAGAAATTTATCGAAACGTTATGACCCCCGTATGATGCCAGTGTGCCCAAGGTAGAGTAGTCAAAGACAAATGGTGATGTGAGGACACGGATGAAAGCGTAAGGAGACACATTATAACTAGACTGGGAATCAATAAAGCAGCTGGAAATAATGAAGCCAAACAGCTTTGTTGGTAGGAGGTAAGCTATTGGTTCAAATAAACAGGATATGATTGAAGTCCAACTTCAATATAGCTATCATAGACATCATGAAAGAAGTTGACGTCCCATAGCAATTGTGTTCTGAACAAGTGAATAGTTAAAATTCCAAATAAAAGCAATGGCAATGTAGATAACTACCTTCATGTTGAGGATAGTATACCTACTTCAATAACTTTCATTCTATACTGTATAATAACATTTTACCTATGTGGTGATGCTTAGTTTACAGAATACCTGTCATTTGACAAGACACCAAAGGAACTTCTATGTGGCCCATTCAACCTGTTAGAAATAGCTGCTAAATAACTCTCAAATCACAACACAGTATTTAAAAAAAAAGGCTGTTAGGTAACATAATAGGGGTTTTATAGCAGAACACATGATGATTGCATTATGGCTAGAATGAGTTTGATAGAGGTCCACTTTGTCAAGGCTGACCTGGGACTAAACTAAAACTGCCTTTCAGTTTATGGCTCTTTATTATCCCTTATCCTTTTGTTTGCCTCTCTTAATACAAAGAGATTTGTAGGCTGAATGTAGGTTGCCTCTTTTCAAACACATTTTGTACTCACTTATCAACTCCTCCCACCCAACATGTTTTCTGTTCTCTCTCTCTCTCTCTCTCTCTGAGATAGGTATCATTTGAATAAGATTTCCAGTCTTGTTTTTGCCATGGAGATTTATGTTCAGGTAGGTCATCAGCAACAACAATCTCACCAATCTTGAAGGGTTCTAAAAGATGATGGGCCTCACCCCCTCCTTTCTTGTCTAACTCATAAAACAAAAACCAGGTCTAAGAATGTTTACCTATGCCATTCCATTCCTTTTTTCACCAATGTGCTCTTTTCCAATACTCCCATTTTTCAGTTATTCATTATGGTCAAAGAACTTCCATAACTTAACAACAATGTTCTGTCTTTTATAACTAAAATACTGAATAGATACTTTGCATTGTTATACATGGAAGGTGGCAAACACCACTACTTTTGCCTCCTTTCAAATTGTTTAAATGAAAATACAACAACCAGGTGGCTAAGATATTGATGTTTCTAAAGGCCAGTTCAATTTCTATTGCAAGTGCTAAAATTTATTCTACGAAAGAGAAATACATTTTTACTTGACACTGGTTTGATATATAATTAATTACAGAAACCTTTTGATAGCATGTTCTGTATGGATCAGTCCATTATATCCAGCAAACAGATGTCTGTCCAGTAGACAAGTCCTTTACTCGCTAAAACTCTACAACTACTAGCCCATTGTTGAACTGTGTTTTCCGCCCAAGTCTTCATTATTATTGCTGGTGTTCATCGCATGTAGCTAACAATATTACAGAAAACTCATAATTTATTCAATATAATGAGAAAAATTGTTGTTTTGAAAAAATAATAGTTAGCATCCTCTTAGTATCTTAGTAACATTGGAGGAATAAATAAGGGAATAAAAGTAGTTTTAACATTTTTAGACTATTATCATTATTTTGTGTTTATACATATTGATGGACATAATTATCAACAGTCTTCAACAGCTTCACTCTTTTTTCTTTATTTCTAATGCAGAATTGCAATTCTCCACAATGCCAGTGTTATCAAATAGTCAACTCAGAAGTGACAAGATAACTTGACAAAAGGTAAGCCAGCTACAATTTATCAAGGACACGATGTGTCCGTGGCTGAGGCACTTAGCCACAAATACTTGAGCCCAGTTAGCTGTAAGTCGAAACCACAAGATGCCACACAGCTCACTGTTATAAAACTGGCAAATATTTCATTACCATATATATAAAAGTGCTTTGAGAAAAATGAACTTCTCCAGGCTGGTATATATCTTTAATACACTACATTTGAGGAAATGTCTGAAGTGGAGCAGCTATGATTTAATGTGGTATGAGGTTTTCCCACCACTCATAATAATTCAATATGCATTTCCAGCTTACTCTGAGAGGATGTAGCATTGTTGTCACCTTCAGTATTGTTCTATAGAAGTAGTGATCTATGACACTTCAATAACATTTCATTTATACATAATAGACTGAACAAAAGTAATATCGAAGCTGCAAAGTACGTGTTACAGTTTCCCCTCCTCCTTCAGTGCTGAAGAGCACAAATTTATTTCCTATCTAAACCTTCTTGACATACTTATTTCACATTTTATTTTAAAGCAACCTTTGCTGTAGGTTCTGAAAATTCATATATTTATAGAAATAGTTAGACCTGGTGATTTACAGTTGGACGCCTTTAAGAACATAAAGCATTCAAGTGTAAAACAGAAGTAGTATCTATTTCTAAGCAAAGTTTGAAAAGAATTCAATAGAGAAATTGTTTCACAATAAAGAACAGAACACAATGTTAACGACAAGGTTTGAACTCAAGATTTTGGTGCCACAGATAATATGCACTTGAAAGTTGGAATAAGAAGTTGTGAGACTGACATCTGCAATAGAAGTGATATTCTTTTACATGTTGTCTTATGGGAGGAGGTGTGTTTAACATTAGAGCTAAAGAAACACTCGGGTGTTATACAGTGCCCCTACTGCCTTAAAACCCATCTATACTACTAGATTTATAAGTAAAGCCAAAAATCAGAAAAAAAAAACGTATTCAGCAGAAACATTCTCAATGAGTCAGTCAGTCAGTCAAAAAGCACTCTCTAAAAATAGGTAGGCATTTGTAGCAATATAAAGGAGTCATGACACACAACAAAGACAAGAGTTTGAGTTGAAAAACACTACAACAACAGTAACAAACAAACAAACAAACAAAAAACTACCAACAAAATATCAGATTATATACAGAATATTTATAAAAGTCTGTTGTTATTGTTGTTTCTCGGCAAATGGTGAACAAGTTCATGTAAATGTTGTTAAAAGATGAATTCTCCGTTAAAATACAAACAGGAATCAATAAGTTCACCAATATTTTGAAAGATGAAAAGATTAATATGAAAAAAAAAAGAAAGAAAGAAAGAATAAAACAGAAGCGACCTCCCTCTCACCACCACCGCCACCACCAAACATGACCTCCCTCTTGCCTCCTTACATGACCTCTCCCTCTTGCCATCATCACACACAAACAATAAAAGAAAAGAAACAAAAAATTAGAAACTAAATTGAATTGATACATTTTTCACCAGAGAAAAATCATTCCAAATATTGGTGGAACTAAAAGCCTTACTTCCTGTTGAAGATTCTGACATCGCTGCCTTCTTCTCTCTCCCTTTCTTTCTCTCTCTCTCTCTCTCTACTACCATTCTCCACCCATATAATTTTTCAAAGTGATTTTAACCATTTCTCTCTTTAGAGGAGGTTACTAATATCATTATAGATTTGGTCACTTAAAAATTTGGGGATGTTAGATGATGATGATGATGTTTGTTATTGTTGTGGCTTTGTGGGTGGGTATTTATTTACATTGTTGTTTTTGTTAAACCTTGGTTTTCTTCCTTTCTTTTTCTTTTTTATTTTTTTTATCAATTAGAATATGTAGTGCAGAGTTCAGAAAGAGTGGATATAACAATATGAAGACAGAAAATAGTGAAAGTGAAACAAACCAAAGAGTTCGAATAGAAGTGTTAGGGACAGGAATAGGAAGAAAAGTAAAATTAAAGAAAGGAAATGTGTGTGTGTGTGCATGTGTGTTTGCATGCACTATGCATATTGTCGTGTGTGTGTGTGTGTGTGTAGGTATGGGTTCTTATATGAGTGTGGGAATAAGTGAATGCATATTTGCGATAAGGAGACATGTAGGTCAAGTAAGAGGAAACACAAAACCAGTGGACAAGAAGACAGATTTTAATGACTAAATGTGAGAGTAATAGAGCTATTATTGAATATTATAAAGATTGGGAGAGAGACAGAGAAGTACACAGAATTCCTGGATATGGAGAGAGAGGGAGAGACAAAGAGAGAGAGAAAAAGAGAGAGAAAGAAAGAAAAAGAGATATCAATATAAATAAGAGATGTGCACTAGAAAATTACACAAGATACAGAAATGAGTTGAGAGGATGACATGCATGCTGGAAATGAATGTGAAGAGGCTGAGTTAATTTTGCAGCAAATTTTCTCTGGACCCGTTTGGCCAGGTCAGGAAAACAGTGAATAGTTTTCACAAGACCCTTCCTGTGTATTGGCACTGTCAAATACAGATTTACTGAATTCAAAGACAGCTTAATATGTAATTGTGAAAACATTCTGCCTCATTTCATAAACCGACTTAAATCTTCAACGCTGAGATGCCATGAGTGTCCATAAGAAAGTATCTTTCCAATGGCTTGTAATTTGCCATCCATTTTGTAGAGGACACACATGTCTCTATAAGGAATGAACAGTCAATACAGATATGTACTGTCTCTCTCTATCTCTCACTCTCTCTTTCTCTCTCTATCCCTCTTTCTAAGCTAATGCTTGCAATACTTTGGATGAGTTAAACAAAGTAAAGCCATATAAGACCCAAATTGAGCGTGTCTTTTGAAGAATAAGTTGTTCTCTTCCCTTGTCTTTTAATCTCGTCAAAAGAAGACTTGCAAAGTATTAAGCTTTGTCCAGTTGTTGGAATACTGACAAAAGCCACTATACTTTCTACTCTGCATCTTTACATTGAATACAGCGCAAAGATAATTAAAAGAATGGGTGGTTGGCTAGTTAAAAGTACAAGTATTAGTCAAACTGAACACACACATTAATTGAGTTAGTATCAGGTTTTATTGAAAAAGTTTCTAAAGAAAATAGCCTTTTCTTTCTATCTCTTCCCTTCCCCATTTCTTTTTTTCATTATTATTATTATCATTATCATTATTATTATTATCATTATTATCAACTGATGTATTACAAGTAAAGATTAAATACCTGAAACAATATTACAAGAAAAATTAATGACACCAATATATAAACTTAATTTTAAAAGCGGAGCTTTTAAGTGGAACTTAAATTGAATTATTGATTTATAAAATAAGTATCAAACTATGTTAAAAAACAAAAACAAAAACAAAAAAAGAAAAAACGAAAAACAAATACACGTGTATTTGTATATTTATAAAAAGCATGGTGATGGGAATGATTTTGCTAGTAAAGAATTGAATTAAATGTTCTGTACTTTCTTGTTTAGTATGTTTAGGATGTGTGTGTGTGTGTATGTTTTAAATCTTGCTTGTAAATGTTTCTGGAACTAATTAGGATATTTAAAAAAGACTGGTTCGTTTCACAACATACCCGTACTCTTCAGAAATGATGTTATTGTAATTAATGATTCATCAGATTTTAGAGCACAACAAATGGATACTAGAAATGACTTTGTGGTTAAGAAGTTTGTTCACAACCCTATGATTCTGGACTTAGTCCTCACTGTTTAGTAAATGCATTTGCAGTGACTAATGCTTTCTGAGTAAAATTCGGTGGACAGAAACAGTGAAAAAGCTTGTGATGTGAGTATATGATGTATGAGAGAGTGCTGAAAAGTTCCTGGCTTTAACCCTTTTGTTACTGTATTTATTTTGAGATGCTTTGTATTTCTTTCAATTACTTTAAATATAACAAAGAATTTAGTAAAATAACTTCGTTAATCATTCAGCTAGTGTTAGGAACATAAACTGTGACTAAGGTTTGATGGAAGATTTTAATTCAAAACTTATGAAAACAAGACATTTGTACTCAGAGCCAGAGCCGGTTTCAGCCGGGTTGGTAACAAAAGGGTTAATGGTATCACAGAAAGCCTGGCTGGAGGCCCAACCTTCTGAGTTCTCTTACAGAGCTTAAAAAAACAGAAGAACTGCTGTGATAAGTGTGTGAATCTGAGAGGGGAATATGTTCAATAAAATCATAATTAACTGATCCTCCTGTATTTTCTTTTACTCAAAGCCAGGAACTTTTCAACACCCCCTCATATATGTACATTTTTTTGTCAATATGCATTGACAAAGTATTTAAAAATCAATGAGAAAACCAATAAACCATTACATTCAAGCAAAAGTACTTTGTGATAGTTATTCTATAGGAGTTGCACAGACAGTCCCCAGTATCTCTCATGATTAGAAAAACAGTAAAGCAATGACTGGCCCAGCAAAGACAACACCACCACTGGCATCGTTGTTTTACAAATGGTCCCCATGTTAGCATGGGTTGGAAGGGTCAGCATACTCAGGGTTAGCACATATTCAAGAGTTCTGCTCCCACAACAGATGAGTATCACTTCCTTAGTCTTATAACCAATAACGCTTATTCTTCATAAAAAGTAATATATATATATATATATATATATACATAAAATAATTTAATGTTGCCAGTAAATTATTCAACTGTATCAAACAGATTGAAACTGAGTTTACTGCTCTGTTGAATGACTCACTACACAGTGCATGTAATTCTTTCTATACCTGATTTCAACATTTTATGATAAATTGGCGATAAAATGCTGCCATTTCTTATCCTCATTTAAACAAAATATTTAAATTTTCAACCCATTTATCATACACAAAGAAACTAAAAGATTTCAGCTGTCTAGCTAAAGTAATAACAGTTAATGAAAACCAATTGAAGTTTTAATGCTGAAAATGTTACCCACAGAACAGAATTTTAATGTTAGTAGTGGGAAACTGCAGAAGCCACAGCATTAAGGAAAGCACCTCTAGATGGTTGCCTCAACCTACTAAAAATAGAGGCTAAGTCTACCTTAAATCATAACCTATTTATGGTTTTAAAAATGGAGGGATACACTGAATATAATTTTAGATAATCTTAAACAGACTTGATTGTCACAGTTAGGATGTTTTGGATTATAAATTTGCAGTAACACAGTAAACCTAGGGTTTAACAACAACAGCAATAACATTACTGAAAAAAAAAGAATAAACAAAAAACACCTCAGATTCAGTGGGAGTGAGTGAGGTTTTAATGCAATGATTCAATGAATTGAAGGCAGTGAGAGTCATAACATCATATCTTAAACAATGTTTAAGAGTGAGAAAGACTGACAGATAAATAGACAAACAGATAACGTAGAGAGAGACAGACAGATGGATGGACAATGATAATTAAACAAAAGCCAAAGCTGGTGGAAATTATTTTGCTCAGTATTGGTGGTGGATGTAATTGAGTGGGAGGAAGCAGAAGGTTAACAGTAAGGTCTATAGACACAACTGAACTTAATGGGAAGCCTAATTTGACAGTTTCAGAACCTCCAAGGATTTGCAAGGTTCATATATTTGGGCAGAGAAGTGGAGGTAATGCCAAACGTGGTGGTGGTGGTGGTGGTGGGAAGAAGTCAGGGTAAGGAGAAGACTGCTAACTAGCATCTCTGGAAAATACTGGTACTGCCATTAAAAAATATATATATCCCCCACCCATGCACACACATATAGCATCCTTGATCTTGACAAAGGATTAACTTTGTAAATTGTCCTGAAATTTACTGTAGACATAAAACATTGGAATTGTCTGTTATTGCTGTATAATCCAACTATTGTGAGCTTTTAGAAGAGAAATAGATCCAGGGTGCCAGTGCTCCTCCTCATCAGCTCCAAGTGAATCAGGAGTCGTAAAACTTTGGCTCTTGTTTTACTTCTTCTGATTTTGGTTTTCTATTTTTATTATTCTTTTAATCAGACTTATGAGAGTATTGTGATCCAGGGTGGCTTAAGGAAAGCTACTTTTGCAGCCCCTCCATCACATGTTTACCTTCGCAATTATATATATATATATATATATATATATATATATATATATATACATACATACGCTGCAGACAATGGAATTTTTCCATGAAGACAAAGACTACAAATAAGATGAGGATAAGATAAGAGAAAGACACATACCCATACAAGTATTAAGAGATGTTCTGATAGACATTCTCATAAAAATAGATGCTACGAGTAAGAAAACGAAACAGAGATGCCCATATGACACTCCATGTCTCCAATACCCACAAGCATATATGTATGTGTGAGAAAGTGCATGCATACATGCATATATGTGCATATACATATGCACATGCAATCATGAATATTATAGTTGTTCAGCATTTTCACACACATTTATCCACAATATAGTGAAATGCACGCACAAACATGCAGAGGTAGAACTATAAGATAGACAGGAAACTGATTAAGATTTGAACATACACTACTTGTTTTAAAATTACTCTCACACACACACACACACACACACACATCTTTCAAAACACAAGCACCTGATTACCTTTAAGATGTTCCAGAGAACATAAACACAAATAATATTTTTTTGGGGGAAAAATGTAGCTGATAGAAGCTCTGAAAAGGCAAGGTCAAACAATGAAAGCAGGAGACTGTAGTGAAGAATAATAAAAAAAGAAAGCCTTAATTATTGGCAGTGGTGGAAGAGGTTTGATCTATGTGACAACTTGATGTTAACATCAGAGACAAGGTACACCATGTCCCATCGTAGCTCCCTCCGTTGACATGAGACACTCACATACAAACACACACATGCTCCAAGTCAAAAGGAGAGAACGTTTATGTCAACTGGAAAACAAGTGAATGTCTACTGGCACAAATCTCTTGATATTTTATTCATTTAAGCAGAACCTAAAGATTTTGGTACAAGAGGTGGTAGGTGATGAGTGGACGGAAAAGGGGGGGGGGTACAAAGGGAAGGAAAAGCAGTGAACATGTGACAACTTTGCAGGAGAAAATCGTAAACTTCAGTTTGGACATCTCTATTTATGAGTTCAGGAAATTTATCTTTCTTATGTTGTCAACTTACAAAGAGTAACCAACAATTCATCTGTGTTGAGACCAGAATGTGTGTGTGTGAGCGTGCGCACGTTTGTGCCAGGTACAGCTGCTTAAACTAATTCTGTGCCATGACAGCCTGAAGGGTGGATGGTCCATGTTAAGACAATGAGCATTGCATTGAATCTAAGGCTACAATATTTATGTCCCAATAGAGTGAGCTGGTCTACTTCTAAGCAAGTATCATGTATAGAAACATACAACTCTGATAGTACAGATCACCAGTTGACATATGTTGATTTTTTTCATTTTCATGTGCTGACATCAGAATACATCATAGGTATAGGGGGTTCCTATAAGGTTGTTATCAACCCCTGATTGGAACTCTCCCGTATGACATGTACGCATGCTCAGTGACTTGCTTTAACTTCCGCAGACTAACGACTCACATACTGTACTGACCGGTTAATATGTCTCCGTAGAAATCACGCAAATACTGCTGTATATACAGCCACTATAGAGGGAAGAATGTAGACGGCAAAGTTATTTCACTACATAGATATCCTGCAAATGTAGCTATTCGTCGTATTTGGCTTCAGAGATCGAGACTTGTGAGGAAAAACTTTGTTTACACTGCAAATAGCCAAATGTGTTCCTAGCATTTCGTCAATTTTAATGGACCATCGAAGGATCACCCCTTGCCATACGTTTTTCCAAACAAACTATTTAAAATATCAGTAAGTGCATGATCATATACGCAGTTAGTAGATGAGTGAAATGTCTCTTTGATTTATCTCCTCATTAACAGATTAGAACATGTTAAAATTCAAGAGGGAAACAAATTCGAGTAGTGTACGTTGGGTTAAACACGAATTTTTAATCTAATAATTGTTGTGTTGATGTACAGGTATTTTTAATAAAAGAATTTTGCATTCAAATAATAAATACATTGAAATTGTTGTTAATGTTCTGAATGAATGTGGGAATTTCGAGTAAGCCTAGCTATGATATTTTTCTTATATATATATATATATATATATATATATATATATATATATATGTATATATATATATATATATATGCACCTATACATACAGGTGGATGTCGGTATGCACATACATGTACGTATATATGCATATACTCATTTACTATTTGTTTTTACATGACCGAACGCAGCGTCACCAATTTGTAAGTAGTTATCGCAACTTTATATTTTCCGACGCTACTCTATCTCTTTCTCTTTCTCTATCATGTTTCCCCCTCTCGTTCTTCCTCTGTTTACTACTACGTATCTCTCTTTACCCCTCTCGTTCTTCCTCTGTTACTACTACGTATCTCTTTTTCCCCCCTCGTACTTCCTCTCTTCCTCTTTTCCTCTCGTTGCTCACCTATTCTTCTACTTCCTCCCTTTGTTTCTCCCTCTAACACTCTCTCTCTTCCCCTTACACCGTCATGGTCACATGCTTCCGGTCAATAATCCTTTTCTTCCTTGGCTATCGCCGAGCAAACACGCGAACTTACCTCGTCCCCACTTTCAAGTTCGTGCCTCACAGCGTTCATACACACATAATTTTTCCCGTCTGGCCCTATAGCCTTTTCTGTTTGTTTTCCTGTCTTGTTTTTTGTCCGCCACTACATTCCTCCATGGCAAGGTCTAAGTTGCGTATACAAATTTAGTTTGCGGTCCATGGGAAGAGCCGTTTTAACAATGCGTCCTACCCAGCTCTTCGAAACGCCGGTGTTAAAACGGGGGTAGCTGATGAAGGAAAATGTTCTCTATGTGGCTTGTGTGTTTTCTTGTCTACGTTTTGTTTGCAATGTCCTGTACCCAGATATGCACCTATACATACAGGTGGATGTCGGTATGCACATACCTGTACGTATATATGCATATACTCATTTACTATTTGTTTATATATATATATATATATATATATAATTATGTGTATTTCTTCTATCTTAATGACTAAAAATTCTTCTGATAGAATAAATGGGTTAATAGAAACCAATGTAGCAAAGAACACAAAATAACTGTGGTTAGCTCCTGTTTTTAAGGCAGGAACTCCTTGAAATTTTGGGTATTTGAGTATATTTAAGAATTGGAGAAAACGCATGTTATAATTGCATACTCTATTCCTACATATGTTTCAAAGGATTACAACCTGTGTGATCCATAGGGACCTTTGATATTAAAATTGTAACCTTCTCATCAGGGAAAGCATGGGAATCATCTTAAACGTAAGACATTATGACCGATTATAAAAACAATAGATGGATAAGGTTATGACTTGATTCATTTGAAAAGAACCGTTAGAGAATTGGACGCTGCCGGATAGTGGGTTGGACAACACATACCAATCAATGTGTAAGAGCGTACATGCATACATAATACACATACACAAACACACACATATACATGCATACTGATACACACATATAGATGCATATATGCGCATATACACGTGTGCGTGTCCCCATATACACACATGTATCCATCTACATATACACACATGTATAAATAGAAATATATTCATGCACATACACATAGCTATACATCTACGCCTATTACCTAATCAAATAAGCAGATTCGTATATACATATACATACATGAATACATACGCAAACACACGTATGCACATACATACATACACCCCCCCCCCCACATACATACATCCACATATCCATATATGTGTGTGTGTGCATGCATATATATATATATATATATATATATATATATATATATATATATATATATATATATATATATATATATATATATTAATAAGTGTAGAAATTGATATTAATCAATTAGAACCAGTGGTCTAGCGTATTAAAAAAATCCGAAGATTAAAATTATATTACATACAAAAATAAGAGGAATGACCAGCAAAAGTGGACTCCTATATGCTATATGACAGAATTTTTATACCTTTCAACCTTTCAGTCAAGTCCGCCTTTCTTTCAGTAACATGCTGTCCATATAATCTTAAATATTTATTTAACTCAGGCACAGTAAGTACTTCGATAGCTGAATCATCGAGCTGCTTTATATCCATGATAAGACGTAAAACAATAACAATAGCGTGGATAGTCTGCGGAAGTTTAATTGTCTCCATGGAGCGCCGCCTAGCCAAGGGAGATAACCTACTTATAGGAAAGCCCTATAGCATGGAGAAATGTGGCTTAGACGGATTGGTTGACGATATCTCACTCAATTTTTGGGTTGGCTTCAACAGCTGGATGCTCTTTCTAATGCTAACCACTTTTACAGAGTGCAATAAGTGCATTTATTTGTAGTGCCAGCACTAGAGAAGACAAGAGTGAGAGAGTAACGTATAAATATACACATACACACACACACACACTTTCTGACAATGGACTCACCTAAAACAACACACTTCAGTCGCAAATATTTGCTGACATATACATTGTATTGCAAACTCCAAATTATTCAATAAAATTCATTTTTATTGTTGTGGTAGTGCTCACACACATACACACACACACATGCATACAGATAGATAGATAGATGGGTAATAATATTAATCTAGATTTGTTTAAACAAACAGAAACATATTGACTGTGTATTTATTAAAATATAAGGATATCATTTGATGCACACAAATACACAGATACACAGTTTGTCCGTGTCTATCACTGTAAACAAACATAGACACATCAAAATATCTTGTCACACTGCGTTAAGTTATTTACATATTTTATGTTGTTAATATGTCAATGTTGCAATATAATATATATTCACACACACGCACACACACACACATGTACACACACAGAAATATATGTACATTTTTATAAATGTATTATTTTTATGCGTGCATGTGTAAGTACATACAGTATGCACATGCATATACACTCATACAAATGTATACATACATGTTTTTATATGAAAATACACACACACACTCACATATTTATCAAAATCATATACACAAGTACATCTCCACACAGACATGCATACCCACACACAACCAAACACCTCCTTTTATTTCCTATATATAGCATAAACATACTAATGGCTGGACATTAATGCCAGCATCAAAAATATAAAAAAAAGAGCAAGAAAAAAAACTCATTCTTTCGCACATGTATCGTATGTACATTAATGTATAGACACATGGTGCACAAAGGCTAACGTGTGTGTGTATACATGCACACACACACATCAGCTTACATATATATATATATATTCACATTCACATACACATTCAAATGAAAAACGCATGCACATTAACACATGCATACACCGACCATGCTTGCTAATTCAATGACCCTTTCACTACACTTTAAAAAAAAAAAAATCAGTCAGATAACATTCAGTTGGTAGCAAAATAAAAAGGCTGTTTGAGATTTTCTAGACTAGTTATATTGCTCAAGAGGGGAACAATAAGCAAGATTGTGGGGTAGATGGGGGTTGACTTTTAAGCAGATAACTGTTGATAGTATATATATACACATGGCCACCCACACAATACCATCATAGTCATATAACAGTATATATAGCAAAGATCACCCATAGATTTGTAGCAAACTATTGACTGAGCTAGTGGAAGCTAACATTCTCTCTGTCTGTCTTTCTCTCTCTGTCTCTCGCACATACACACGCACACTTACATATATACAATACAGCTATTTATCACACACACACACATATATTTAGTATGTGGCTGACAGATTCCCAACAGACAGAAAGATAAGATAAAAACCTATTATCACAGAATTTATCAGACAATTTATCAGACGTTTAAAACAAAATAAAATAAAAATTCAAATGAAAAAAATATGGAGAAAGGGTAAGGAGGTATAAGAAAGAACACAGCACAGACGCACATACATATGAACATATGCTTCTGTGAATATATATATATGTGTGTGTGTGTATACGTACAAATACATAGACATTTTACTATCATGAGCACCATTACTAACATCATATTAAGCTTCACAATCCTTTTCTCTTAAATACACCTAAGGGGCAATCACAGGCAGAGTGTGAAGAAATAAAAACAAGTATAGGAATAGTTTGTGTGCATGTGTGTACTATGGGGTGTATGTGTGTGTATGTTTACATCTGTGTGAACTTTGTGTGTGTGAGAGAGAGAGAGAGAGAGAATGGTTATTCATATAGAAGGCAGTGGGTATCAGAATAAATATTTGGAAAAAACATACTTGTTGGTTTTGTGTTGTATTCAGTGTTACTAATTGTCTTTAGTGAAACAGTGGCTGACGAAGTCAATAGTTGGTGAAATTACAAGATGTTCAGCAAGGCAACTTGTAAATTTTTTCATATTTAGTGTAAGTTTTTAAAATCTGTTTTGAGGTCCACTCTTTCTATTCCTGAATTCAAATAGGTATAAAGTCATAGCACTAGCTGCAAGCTGAGTTGTTGGGTACTCTCGGTCATTAAATATCTTGCATTGAATTAAAATTCTTTGGCCTGGATTCATGTCACACACACACACACACACACACACGTATGTATGTATGTATATATATATATATATATATATATATATATATATATATATATATATAGGAAAATGAAGAATAAGGCAGAATGCTAAATGGGAAGCATGTTTTAATAAAGATTTCTAACCGGCTTTCATTGCGAAGCAAATTTTCAAGAAGGAGAATGAAAATGTTTTTTACAAAGAAGTACAAAATGAAGAAAATAATATATAAAAAAAATAATATATAAAAAAATAACTGTACCAATACATTATATTGTCTTTGAGCTTTTGAAGTTCAATGGTAGTTCATGTATATAATGGTTGGAAAAATAAGGATGCATGAGAATTGAGAGTTGTGTTAGGTTTAAAAAAAGGGTCAAAAGTTTGTGTTAAGCAGGAAGTGTGGTGTCAAAACAGGAAGTGTGTGTAAGGGGAGACAAATGTTTTTAGTTGGAGTTATGAACTCTTTTTCAACAGGAAGTTTATGTCTGTTCCTAGAGAAATAAGGTCACTGAGGGGTATGTATGTTAAGAAATGGTTGGAATTTCTCTATGAAAAGATTCTCCTTGTTGATTCTGTCTTGTGTGGAGATTCTGTCTTTACATTGATAGAAAGGGAATATAAGGAATTTAGGGTTTTTGTTTCTGGCGCAAGAGTCTATATGGCCACTGAGTGGAATTTGGCGGTATTGAGGGAGATTTATTTGTTCTTTATGGCCTGCTACTCTTCTACGCAACGGGAGGCTCGTTTGTCCAATATAGAAACTTGTCCAATACATGGCAGTATAGACTAGCAGACATCTGATGATGATGATGATGATGACAGCAATATGATGACGACACTGTCAAAGATAATTATTCACACCAGCAAACATTGCAGTTGTTACCAAAACCTGTCACTCTGTGAATAATTAACTAGAAACAAATTGTATGGTTCAGTGAAATTTTTGTTTCTAATGTAGGCACAAGGCCAGCAATTTTAAGGAGAGATTTGACTGGCATTATATTTTATATAGTTTGGAGGTATGAAAGAATAAGTTGACGGGCAGGATTTGAACTCAGAATGTAAAGAGCTGGAACGGATATCACATGGTATTTTTATCTATGTCCCAATGGTTCTGCCAGCTCACCACCTCAATGGTTCAGTGAAGTAATGAAGATTAGTTTACATCCTCTATATGTTATCTCTAACAATATAATGACATTATGTGAATGCCTTATAATGATGTAAAGAGGGTGAGAAGGGGGACAGTCAACCCATTTGGTATGGGTTCTTCAAGTTTAGAAATTGTTTCTTTAAATTCAGAATGGAACATTTACGTAACAACCATTGCTACCACTGCCACCTTAGCCATCTCTCTCACACACACACACACACACACACACATGCATTAGGAGCCAATAAGGAAGCCCCAACATGGTTGCCCAACTAGCTAGATATAGCAGCCAAAAGACAGGACACATTGGATGATGTAGTCTTATGTACACCATACCTGAATAAAAATATGACTGGGATTCTCACAGCTGAAACACCTTCAAATACAGATATGTTTAACTAGAGCAACTGCCCTGAGGCTACACAAAGACATCAGTATCAACTGATACAACAATAACGGTTTTCTTATCATTCAATGTTCTGTTTATTTATCCAGAATCCTCTCAGAAAAATAGAGAAGAAAATATATTAGCGATTTTTTTTTGTTTTGTTTTATTTTTTACCTAGTGTATTTGTTGATTTCTCCCTTTCTTTGCTCCCTTTCTTGTAACATCCATAACACACACACATACACAGGGGTACAATGTTTATACTAATTATATATACTTACAACTGTATAATTATTGTTGAGGGAACAAAAAGGAAAAAGCAATAATTATGGGTCCATGTAGGATGTGTGATGGCTGAGAGTATATGACACACACATACAAAGACATGTGTGTGTGCGTGCGTGTGCATATATATATATATTATATATATATATATACATACATACACATGCGTATCCACACCTACACACTCTTACATGCCAACATAAAAGCGTTTGTGTAAAGGCATTTAAAAACCACATAAGCTCATACATACACATACAAAAATAGATAATTAACCTGGAAGACAAGAAAATGCTTCCATTAGCTTTCTGGTCAACCACCTACTGGTGGGTTATTTTCCTTAAACTGAGAGGCTGGACATCAACAAAACAGTTGTGGATCAGTAGTTGATAAAGGCCACTGCACATTCTAAATAGACAGCCAATTAACCACAGGATTTCCTTCACACCCTGTTCCCTTTATTTTTTTTTTTTTACACTAAAATACTCCCAAAGAACACTGTATTTGTTATATTTGTTTTCTTTAATGTTTGTAATTTTCTTGTTTGTTGCTGCATTTTCTTTTGAAGTGGGAGGAGATTTTGAACTTGTTCACTTTGTCAGCATCAACGACGGAGCAGCTGGTTAGTTTACTATTCAATTGGTTTATGTTTTGATATAAAGACCAAAAGCAGAATGGTGGGAAAGTTACTCTACATGATTGTTACATGTCATGGACTGTCAGAGGTGGGAGAAGGCCAGGTGCATACGAAACTTGTCCAATGAAGATTGTGGAAAATAAAAAGTTGGACATGATATCAGACACTGAAAGGTCATGAGATTTGTGTCTAATCCACAAGACTGAACATTATTCTTAGACATGCCACTTAGCTCTAGATGTTTCAGAACAAAGTGTTAGCTGAGTATTGAGTGATAATAAGAAAAAGAGATGACACAAGAAAAAACAATGGTGGATCTATTTTAAAACGGGGGCGCCAGTATTTTCTTAACGAAACATTAACGAAACACTTTGAAACTTGGGACACTGGTAGAATGTGTCATATAAAACATCTTTTACTCTTAGTCTTCTTAACAAAAAAAAGGAATTCGCAAGTTATTCCATGTTAAAGTTGTCGTATTTCTGTAATTTCAACCAATCACTGACGTCTATTCAGCTCAATAGAGTTACTGCTGGGCGATCATAAAAATGTTATTCCCTGTGACATATTTCATCCGGTTTAATCGTAATTTATACGCATATATTGTTTATATAATAAATTACGCTGTGCGTATCTATGTGTGTAACAATTTTAGAGTTCGGATTCTAGAGTTAGGGTTAGTTTTAGGGTTAGAGTTAGGGTTACAGTTACGGTTAACAGTCTGGTTAGGGTTAGGGTTAGTGGATTAATACGATATACACCGTTACAGCGCTAACTGTTTTCAACTGAATAGACGTCAGTGATTAGTAGAAATTATCGAAATAAGACAATTTTTTACATGAAATAAATTCGAATACAAAAATATTTTTCTGTTCTATAACACAAAATAGATAAGTATACGAAGTTTGAAAGTCTTTCCGTACCAAAAACACTACATAAAACATAAATGAAAACTGGCGCCCCCGTTTTAAAATAGATCCACAATGGTTATATTATGACCGTCACTAGCTTAAAGCAGTGGATTTGTAGCTGAGTGTTTGAATAACATCTTATGGCTTCATTGGAGCCTGAAATATGAAGAGCAATTTATTTGGGAAAAAAGAATTACATTTGCGTGATATACAGTGAGAAAGTCATTGCTGATGTATATAAAAAAAGTGTATGTCCAAAAGGAAATTAGATTTGTTATATATATATGTATATATCTTGATTTGTTTCAGTCATTTGACTATGGTTTACTGGGGCACTGCCCTGAAGGGTCCAGTCGAACAAATCAACGCTAAGACTTACTCTTTCCTCTAAGCCTGGTACTTATTCTATCGGTCTGTTTTTGCCAAACTGCTTAGTTACGGGGATGTAAACGCACCAACACTGGTTGTCAAGCAGTGATGGGGACAAACAAAGACAGAAAACACACACACATAGATAAAAAGATAATACATATATATATGTAATGAGGTTCTTTTAGTTTCCATCTACCAAATTCACTCACAAGGCTTTGGTCAGCTCGAGACTATAATAGAAGACACTTGTCCAAGGTACCACACAGTGGGACTGAACCCAGGACCATGTGGTTGGGGAAGCAAGCTTCTTATATATATATATATATATATATATATATATATATATATATATATATATATATATATATATAGCCACACCTGTGCCTGCACACACATCAATAAAAATGGTAGTATGTATACAGACATTGAGTTTATATGTTTCTAATATGTAAAACAATCAAACATTGTTTAAATAAGTATATTTTAAAATGTTTGTATGACCTGAGATTTTATAAGAGGAGAAAATAAATGATACTGCATAAAGTACCTTTGTTTCTAGCTTGTATTCAGAAAGTCCATGAAGTGAATTTACTAAAATTGCAAAGATAAGTGATAGTGTTGTCAGCACCATATCTCAATTTGACAGTGCTTATAAAAAACTGTTTAGAAAATTTAGGCTTGTGACTCAGTGGTTGAACTGAATTGCTCAGTTGCATTGCACTCATTGCTAAGAGAAGAAATCAAAGCGATTTATGCTAAAAAATAAAAATCTTCTCCCTAAAGATTTGCAGTCCAAAGATGAAACAAAAGTAATAAAGAAATTTGAAAGGCCAAAGAGAAAGAATAAAAAAAAACAAAAAACGATCCTCCTAATATATGCAGCAAAAAATGTCAATGATCAAAGAAACAATAGCTGGCCATGAACCCTAAGAGAAATAAAGGGTTTATATACTGCCATTATTTAGTGTTGAAACATAAAACCCCAGACATTTGATTTAGTAGCTGCTGTAACAATGACAATAGGAAATCTTTAAAGAACATGACAAAGCTGTTTCTATGTTACCTATCTGGTTAAGTATTGGACATTGACCAATAAATCAGGCCTCAATGCCATGTTGGCAGCAATGTTTTGTACTTAGACAACATACAACTGCTGGAATAGAGAGAGAGAGAGGTGAGCTGTGGGGAGGGAAACCAGTAGAAGCAGAATGGCATAAATAAAGAAGAAGTCAGAATACTTATCATTACTATGATATGTCCAGGAAAACGGACAATGATTGGAGGTTGATTAAGAAAGTCATTTATATAGAGGAGAAGAATATTAATTTAATAAACAACAATTGCCGAGAAAGACCGCTCTTTAAAAAATTATTTATTTACTTTCTCAACAATGAATCAACAATGGTATATACATACAGTTAAAATCATAAACACACATGCACGCGCACACATACACACACACACATTGGTGAATGCAACTGACACAGCTAAATTTACACAGTTTTATATATATATAAAGTGCAAGGAGTATATATTGATTAACATTTATTAATAGGTATGTACAATGAGTGCTTAGATCGTTTTGCCACCAAAACTGTGGCTTCAAGTGCATATGGGAATGAGGTGTTGAAATTGCTTATCTAAGGTGTTTAGTACCCGATTCATTGGGTATAAATAAACCAAAAATGGAAGATGGACAAGCAAAGTGTTTGGCATTAGTCGAGGATATTTACTTCATAATGAAGAGTACAAATAAAGAATAGATAAAGCATAGAATAGTTAAAGGAGATAAATAAAGTCACTTATAGCTGTTTTTGAAGACCTGAGTAAGTGGTTCATGCTAATGTGTAATGAATTCACATAATCTAAGTATCCCATCATATATATATATAAATTAGCAGAAAATGGAGAAATCTTGATCAAGAACAATTGACTAACTGATTATTATTTTTTAATACAAAACTTTATAAACTAATCTATCTCTCCTTACTATATAACCTTTTCACTTTCTTTAATAATATCAGTTCTTTTAACTATGAACCTAATTTAAAATACAGAAGGCATAAGTACCCATTCCTCCCACAATTACCCCCCCCCTCCCCAATGAGTCCTGTACCTGTCACCTCAGCAATGGCTTTATTTGCAACTAACTTTACTTTCTACACCCTGTGTTAGCTTGTTTAACTTAACTTAATTTCATTCTGGACCTAATTTTCAGTCAGCATGGGTCTACTTCCATTTATCGGCGACCCCCATTAGATTTACTTATTTAAGACCCTCCCACCACTACCACCACCACTGTATAACAAAATTTAACAACTTAATATTAACTTCTCACCTCTTTAGATTGTATTTGCTTGTACTTTGTATTGCAGTTGGTGCCTTCCTATATACTATTACTGTCCTTAGGCATATTTTTGTATGCATGGAAGTGCAATTGTGGTAGCTCCCATATGTATGCACCCAAGCAAGGGTTGAGATATTGACAAGGTTAGTAATATTAACAATGTAATAATAATAATAATAAACACTTTCAATACAGTAACCATAAGAGCATCACAGCAAACCACAGCACATACCCAAGGCACACAGAGCTGCGCTCGGTAGTGAAGTGAAAGCATGTTATAAAAATAAAACTACTGAATAATAATAATAATAATATATATTAAGTATGATTGAGCAAACTGTAGTAGGAGCCTGCATCTGTAACTATATAATAGTAATTAGCAAGTGATTGAATTGTAATCATTTAATTAATTTGGGAATTTGTACTTATACCTATTGAAAGGACCACTAGGCTGAATGTATTTAGGAATGTTTACACAATTACTGTTTGCTTGTATAGTAAGACCACCGCTTGGGTACTGTGGCTGTTATTTCAGAAGTTAGACTTTGTATTATAATTCTTTAAATGAAGAAAACACTTCTAGCTGCCTTTGACATATCCCCCCTACACACACAAATTCTCTTAGCTCTTAGATCCTCTAGTGCTGCCAGTACACTGGGCAGTGAGCCATCTTCAAATACCCTGAATATTTGCTTTCCTATTAGCTCCATTCTGGTCAACTCCCGTCACCATCATGCTATCCTAGAGCATACTATGTCACATCTTCTTTGGTCTTCCATTGCTAATGCACGCACTCTCTCATCCTCTCCCATGACTACACTGTCTGTATCCTAACTTATGTTCACCTTGCTCCTTGAGAGTTTGCTCTAGCACCCCATCACTACCTTATCTCCTTCAGCCATGCATGGCCCTTTCAACACTCTTAGCTGAGTGAGTTTTTCTTCCATTTCCTTTTCCTCTGCTCTTTTATGGCTTGTAAATTTTCAAGGCAAACTCAGTAGCGCTGGTGGCATGTAAAAAGCATCCAGTACACTCTGTAGTGTGGTTGGCATTAGGAAGGGCATCCAGTGGTAGAAACCATGCCAAAGATGACATTAGAGCCTGTTGCAAACCTGCAACATGCTGGTTACCTGTCGAACTGTTCAACTCATGCCATCATGGAAAGCAGATGTTAAATGACAATGTGTAAGCACTGTCAAATGTGGTAAAAATCTGACAGAAACTGAGAGAAGCCAGGTGTGTGTGTGTGTGTATGCATGTAAGAGTGTATATTCCTCTTGTCTTCACATGTGTGCATTGATTATAAACAAAGAAAGCCATTTGCTTACGATCCTCCATGAAAGCATACCTGGGGGTGGCAAAAGGAAGAGCACCCTACTGTAAAAAAAATCTGCCTCAACAAATTTTTATCTGACCCATGCAAGCAAGAAAAGTGGACAGTAAAATGATAATGATATATGTGTATGTGCATGTGTGTTTATACGTTGTACATATATATATATATATATATATATATATATATATATATATATATATATATGTGTGTGTATATGTATGTATATATATATGTGCGTGTGTGTGTTTATGTTGTACGTATATGTATTTATATATATATATATATATATATATATATATGTGTGTGTGTGTGTGTGTGTGTGTATGTATATATATATATATATATATATATATATATATATATATATATATATATCAATAACTGCATTGTCAGGTATTATACAAAAATATTTTAATTTTTAAAAAATTTTATCAACAATACATGTACACACAAACACACCAATACACATACATACATACACACATAATCACCCAAACTAATCAGAATAAAGAAAAAAAAAACATCAGCAATAGCTGAAAAAAAAACATTAATAAATAAAAGAAACTACGAAAAAAAAAAAAAAAAGAAGAAAATGAAAACGGAGAAAGAAGGTGAGGAGGGGGAAAACATTACACGATGAGATAGAGTGAAAATTAAATAAAATTAAAATGCTTTGAAGTAATTGAATTGAGAGTGGAGTAAAGTGTTAAATGTAATTATTGATGTGCAAATCAATATACAAGAGAGGTCTGGGCTTCAACTCTTGCTGGCTCTCAATGTTACAAAGTACAATGTGCAACTAATGATTAAAGATGCAGAAAAATGTGTGTGTGTGTGTGTGTGTGTGTGTGTGTGTTGAAGCTAACATGTATATACATCTCTTACGTTTACATTCTCTGCTGAAAGGATAGAAATATCTAAATATCTAAATATATATATATATGTACATATATACATATATATATATATATATATATATATATATATATACACACATACATAAATATATGTTAATATAAACAAAAAAAAAAGAAGTGAAGTAAAGAAGAAAGGAAGGAAGGAAAGAAAGAGAGAAAAGACGAAAAGAATGCAAAGGAAACAATCAAATTTTGTTTTGGAATCTTCTCAGTTTCATGGTCTTAATTTAACAATTTGCTACAATAAAATACGCATTGACTTTTATGTAGAAAACTAATAGAGGAGCGATAAAGCTTTTTTTTTTTGTTCTGTTTCATTTTCTTTTCTTTTCCTTTCCTTTCTTTTTTGTTCTCTTCATTTCAACCGCATTTTTTTTTTGTTTCTGTTTTACCAATTTTTGTTTTATTTTAAAATAATCGATTCTATTGGAAAAATATATGCAGAACTTTGTAAAGAGAGAATGAACGATGTTATGGTGACTAGGTAACCACAGTGAAAGATTTAATGATACTTAGATATCTTTGGAGGAGAAGAAGAGAAGAATCTCTCAAGAATTGTTGGATGAGTGACCACAATCATGTAAAGGTAAATATTCTTTGTTGCTTTTTTTGTTGTTGTTGTTGTTGTTTGGGTAAAACCATAAATATAAGTTTTGAATGTGTGAATAACCAGAGAGAGCGAGAAAGATGGAGGGGGGGATACGGAGAGAGAAATTGTGTGGTTGGTGGATAACTATTTGGTTGGGGGTGGAGAGGAAGCATAGTTGTTCAGTGACCATGGAGAGAGATTTTTACATTTGCTGAGTAAGCATAAAGATTGATAAAATATAACAAAAGAAAAAAAAAAAAATCTTATGATGATGAGAAGAGAAGTTTATGATGAAGGGAGTAGATTCTTATGATGAAGAGAGGAGAGTCATATAATAGATGGGGATCTTATGATGAAGAGAGAAGAATATTTTGGTGGGAGAGGTGACACTTTACTGAAAGAAGAAACTTATGATGACAATGGATAATCTTATGATGTGGAAAGGAATCTTATGATGAAGAAAAAGTATCTTAATGATGATGAGAGGAGAATATTATGAGAGTGATTAGAAGCCATGTCAAGAAACATTCTTTTTCATGTTTGAATAATCATTTAAAAAAAAGAATCGTATTTTCTGAGTAACAATGGGCAAAGAGATATATCGATGGTTGGTTAAAAAGTAAGAAATTGCTTTAATAGATTGATAAATGGACAGGTAGATAGAGAGGGGGGGAGGGAGAGATTATCGTTGCTGATAATCATGAAAATAATATTACTGTTGATGCTAGCAATGTGGATAAAAAAAACGCAGAATATTTGGAAGCCATATCTTAATTTGTTGGAGATAAAGAAACTGAGATATCGAGAATGGTGAGAACCAGCATGGGTGAGAACAGGAAAGAAATGCAACAACCTACTTTCACTACATGAGAAATGTGTGTGTGTGTGTGCATGTTCTGTTGGCTGTGTTAAATCCTACCTAGTACCAATAGTACAGGTGATTATGACACCACATAAGGGAATTATCTATGCCTGAATGCTTGGAACTCTCTTGTGGTTGTCTACTAACTACTATGGCCAGTGAGTGAGTGAGAGTATTCTAGTACTAGCATATATGACTAGTGACCATCTTGCATTACAATTGTATGATTGCTGACCACATTTATTGTTGTATTGTACTTGTATGGCTGAACAGTAACCATCTAAACTTTGTACTACACCTGTATGACCAGTGACCACATCTAGTCTTGATTTGTACTTGTATAACAGCTGACCACACCTAGTGTGGTTTTACATCTGTATGACT
>NC_142940.1:50388262-50398262 GCF_046866305.1 Octopus bimaculoides | reverse complement strand
TGGATTGATTATATCAACAGCAGTACTTGATTTTGTACTTATTTTATTGACCCCAGAAGAATGAAAAGCAAAGCCTTTGTTTTCTAAGTAATTCTATTCACATCTAAAATGCCGTATAGTAATATTAAACTGAACCCAGTATCTGACTTATTTTATTATATCAACCATTCATGGATGAAAGGCAAAGTGGACATGGGTATGAATATATAATATAGTGAATCGTAATTAAATAACACAGGTATTTGATCCAATACTTTAAGAATTCTGCTAATCTACTGCCAAACTTGGCAGAATTTGAATTTAGGGAGTAAATACAATGTAGTATTCAGTCTGGTGCTCTGCTGATCCTGCAATCCACTTTGCTCATTATTTTGACTTAATTATGATCTACTCATCATAGCCTAACAATATTCAACTTCAGATACAAGCTGGCATCCTCAAAAATTAAATTCATATATGCTGATGAGGTATGTCTTGACTTTGTCAAGTGGTGATCTGTCTTACGCTTGCGAACCTTCTCTAGCACTCCTAATATGACCAGGGAAAGCCCACACCCTCTCCTATCACTGTTAAGTAGATTAGTAGAATTTCAGCTACCATAACTGGGCTTGGGATGAGTCCTGAAGTGGTTTTCTCATGCCTTCCTCAGGCAGAAGGGATTTGAGCTCAGACTGTAAAGAGCCAGAACATATACTGTGAAGCATCTCTACTGATGTGCCAATGATTTTGTCACTCTCCCACCCACAAAGCAATATGAAATGAAGAGATTTGCTCAAGAGCACAATGCATTACCTAGTCCAGGAATCAAACCTATGATCTAGTAATTGTGAGTGAAACACCCAAGCTACTGAGCTACTTTTGATTGTGTACCAAGACAATAACACAACACCAGTAGATATTAATACTAATTTTACTGAAACTAAACCTTGTGATAAGTGCATTCTCAGCTATAAACCACTGAATGTCATATATTTAAATACTTTTTTAGGCTTTCTCTGCAAAGAAAGAGGCTTGGAGATGCCATTATAAAAGACTACTGAATGTGGAGGATGAATGGGAGGAGGGGAGTCTGCCGAAGGTTGACTGAATTGAGGGACCAGCTACCTGAATAGACAGTAGGGATCGCCGGTGATGTTGCTAACCTCTTCATGGTATGGTGGGACAGAAATTTTAAACAGTGCTTAGCGATTCGTAACATCCACTTAGCTATGTACTCTCGATACGTTGACGACATTAACCTTGTCGTGAAATGTAAAAATAATACAGATACACAGACAGATATGAACACTCCACTAAGTGAGGAACAGTTGATGACAGCTATACAACACATAGCTGACCTTATCCATATATTTGTGAGTGTCAATATGATTGTGTGTACTTGTATATATATGTATAAGCAAGGTTATATATTTGCATATATGTATCTAAGACGTTGTATCCATTCACTGTTAGACGATTGTGAGAGGGACAAACGCGCACACACACACACATATATGTGTGTGTGTTAACATATGTGTATATGCATATGTATATGTGTGTGTGTGTGTATATACAACCTTCAACAAAGTAAGTCATGTATACAACTTGAACTGACGTACATATCAGTACATAAACATACGTTCACATGCACATACATATGTACAGACACACACACACACACACACACAAACACGTCTAGACACTTACCCTATTACTCACGTACATCCATAAGTACATACGTGCATACTCACATACATACATACATATATACATACATGTGTATAGGCATGCACACATGCATACGCATGTACACAGATGCATACGCGCACACATGTACACGCACATACATACATACACACATACATACATACGTACATATATGTCATGAACAAACTGTTACTTTCTCAGATGCGGCACAGAATTTTGTCAGTGAACAGGTCGCGGTCTCAAAGCGACGAAAATATTTTGACAAATTAAATTTAAATGTTGAAGTGAATCTGACGGCTTTTGTGTGTTATTTTAAATGGCTTATAAACACCTTCCACGCTGCAATTGTTTATATATATATAAATTTAAAGAATGGAGTAAACGCATATTATAACTGCATACTTTTATTCCGGCATATGTTTCGAAGAATTACAATTTATGCGATCCATAGGAATCGATCTATTAACCAATTTATTTTATCCGAGTTATTTATTACTAGGAGAAAATAAATACATACATATATATATATATATATATATATATATATATATATATATATATATATATATATGTGTATATATATATTATAAGGCATCATAATAAACCTCCACAAAGCCAAGTCTATGTAACATTTATCTCCATGCAACAAATCTGAAAGACATACTTTCAAGTATATTTTCAGCAATGACTGGTAAAATTTTAATTTGTCGTGCATGTCAGAGGTGAACTGCATATTTCAACTGAAAACCAATCAACAGTATACTGTTAAGAGAAACAGGTACTGTCATATGTGAAAAGCACAATAGAGAGATGGGGAGAGACGGGGTGGGGGGGGGAGAGCAAATAAGAGAAAGAAATAGAAAGAAAACTGATAATGGAGCAATTAATTCATACTTTAAATAAGGCTTATATCTTCAATGATACATGTGATAGAAGACGATAATGTCTAACTGATGTTAACTGCGGGGAAAAGAGGTTACAATTATATAATTATTGCTAGAGAAAACTAAAAGGTTGTAAGCAAAACACTTATATCCATTAATAAATGTTCAATTTTTCCTCTCTGAAATGCAATTGTAATGGAGTAAAATTAAACATGTATTTTTGCTTTTATAACAGTTTCATCAAACGCCACAATCATGATTACTATCATCATCATCATCGTAAAAGAGTTTGGAAAATAAATAAAAAAACACATAAAAATAAAGAAAAATAGGAAAAAGAGAGAGAAGAGTGGTTGTGGTGGTGGTGACAGTGGGGAAACCTAAAGAGGAACTAAAAACATAGCAGTATGTAATAAATTCATAAGATAGAAAACAATGAAAGAAAAAAAAAAGCCAACAATATCAAAAGCAAAGAAAACATTGGGAAAAAAAATCGCACATTAAATAAGATACTTAATACATCTATATAATAAAAGGGGACTAATTTGTGGAAACTGGGCAATGTAGGAAAACAGTTAAAAAGAATAAATAACAATACAACATTCACAACAGCAACCAAAACACAAACAAAAATAAAAAGTCAGCCGCTAACCAAAGGCAATTCTGTGTAATGATTTGCAAATGCTTAATACATAGTTAATCATTAAATTATTGGCCATTTTGATTGGGAGATATTGGAGGAGGGCTTTTAGCGGGGAACATATTGCTTTGTTTAATTAAATTCTTTGCTGGTATAAAATCTGTCACATAATCAACTGCTATAAATGATATGCTGCCACGTTTTCCTCTGGTTAACTTACACTTCCATCATATATATATGTATATCTAGTTCTATATGCATTCATCTCTTTATCTAATAATCTATAGTTTTCTCCCCATATCTTCATTGATCACACACACACACACACACACATACTTTCTCTCTTCCTCTCAGTGCCTTGTTCTACATTTACCTTGTTTGTTCCTTAACCTTTTCTCTTTTGATATTTTCTCTCTCTGTCTGTCTGTCTCCCTCTCTCCCTCTCTCCCACTCTCACTTTCTCTACCTGTGTGTATGTGTGTGTGTGCATTTATGTTTCTGTCTGTCTCTCTCTCTCAGTTCTTTAGCCATTTGGCGTATGTGTGTGTGCGTATGTGTGTGTGTGTATGTGTGTGTGCACGCATTTATGCTTCTGTCTGTCTGTCTCTCAGTTCTCTATCCATTTGGTGTGTGTGTGTGTGTGTGTGTGTGTGTGTGCGCGCGCACACATTTATGTTTCTGTCTGTCTGTCTCTCAGATCTTTATCCATTTGGCATATGCGTGTATGTGTGTGCACATATGTGTATGTTGTATGTGTGCATGCCTCTGTGTACATGTATGTGTATGCATGTCTGTTTCATTTTCCATTCAGCACTGTTTCTATGTCTCTGTCTACCAAACAATCTATCACACACTACACACACACACACAAACTGAAAATCATTGCAAATAGTGCATGGCCTGAAAGCAGCAGATAGGTCTCCAACAGAGTGTCTTTGGTGCATGCAATTGAAATGAAGATGAGGTAATTCCTGACAACAGAAAGAGCAGATTGCAAAAGTAAGAAGTCAATGTAGTACTGAAATAGCAATAAAGCTTAGTGTATTAGTGTGTGTGTGTGTAGAGAGAGAGAGAGAGAGAGAGAGAAAGAGAGAGAGGGTGATGTATGTTTATAATGTCTACAAAAGAAAGAGGAGGAGAATGAGAAAGAGCAGGTAGAGTGAGAGAAGGAAGAGGGGAAGAGGAAAGAAACAGAACAGCAAAGAAGTGAATGGTGGTGGTGGTGGTGGTGTGAGTAAAAGTTAACTAGAAAGAGTGTAGAAGTGATAGGGGAGAAGTTTATGTAACAGTGTGAAGAAGAATATGAAAGGAGGAGGAAATGTAATTTACAAGGTTGGTCTGAGGAAACGCTAGGGAAACCTAAGGTGTGGTACTATTGAACTACACACTGTGGAAGAGAGAGATAGCCAGGGAATGCCAAGACCAATAAAAAACAGGTAGGCTTGCAAGCTGAGAGAGGGAGAGAGAGACAGACTAACAGACAGAGAGAGACAGACTAACAGACAGAGAGAGAGAGATGGGGAGAACACAAAAATATTATATGCCCCCACCCAAGATTAAGTTATTCTCTCCTCCACTGATTAATTGGACTAGAATTATATATGCAAAATGCTTATATTTTGCATAAATGAAGACAAAAATGAGCAAATGAAATCAACTCAGAGTGGCCAGTGACACATATTTGGACAAAGGGGTATAGGAGCATACAAGATGAATCTTTAATATAACTTGATTCTTGGTGGTGGTGGCAGTAGTGTTGGTGCTAGTGGTGGTGGTTGCAATGTTTATGGCAGCAGTGTTGGTAGTGGAAGTGGCAGCAGTGTTAGTGTTGGTGTTGGTTGTGGTGATGGTCGCAGCAGTGTTGGTGTGAGTGGTGGTGGTGGTGGTGGTAGTAGTATAGTTGTGGTCAGAGTATGTGGCAACGGTTTTGGTACAGTACTTGGGCTAAGTGATTGACATAGTAGTGACAGTAGTTAGGAGTGGTGGCAAAGTAAAGTCTAAGTAATAGTATACCAGTAGTGGTGACTGTGGTTTTAGTAGAACCTAAGTGATGATGTGATAGTGATGTAGTAGTGACAACAGTTAGTAGTAGTAGTAGTAGTAGCAGTAGAAGCAGCAATAGTAGTAGTAGTAGTAGTAGTAGTAGTAGCAGCAGAAGCAGCAATAGTAGTAGTAGTAGTAGTAGTAGTAGTAGTAGTAGTAGTAGTAGTAGTAGTAGTGCAGCTACTAGCAAAAGTGTTAATGTTAGTGATGTAAGTATCCTGTGGTGGAGTGGTGTTAAAATTGTCAGAAATGGTGTTGTTAAGACTAGCGCTACCGATATAACACATGTCAGCACAGTTAGTAAAGCTAGTAGTGACAGATGCTGGGGTGCTAGTGCCAGTAGTGGCAGTGGTAGTTGTAACACTGACATTTTGCAGTGGTGGTTAAGGTAGTGCTGACACAGGTGGTAGTGGTGTTTCTGATACTGGTGTGGTGGTGTGGTGTGGTGATAGAGTTATTGATGACACTGATAGTAAGTAGTAGAGATGTTGGTGTTGATTGGGTTTAGTATAGATACTAATAGTATTAGTGTTGAACATGTTATTGATGGATGGTTATGGTAATCCTGGTGGTGGTGGTGGTGGTGTGAGTGTTTGTGGCAGTGGTTGATATTACAGACATCACTCAATTTCAGCAAAGGCCTGGCGTTGTACAGCAGAATCACCAAAGTTTTCCTCTAAACCACATGGTAGGTTATTCTGGTCCACTTCACCAACAAGCAATTTAACACAATCATGACATGGACATGCACCTACATATTAACACAAGCTTACACACACACACACACACACATACACACATACACTTATGCATGCATCTCACCCTCACATCATATATTATGTTTGTGTATGTTATGATAATGTGCTTATGAGCACATCTCTAAACGTGAGTACATCCATTGCATAAACACATTAACTATAGTGCTACACATGCATGCACACACACACATACACACACACACACACAATCTGAAAAGTTAGCACCAGACATATTTCTCGAAGAGGTAGTGGGAGGGGTGGAAGGACATTTAAGTTTGATGAATGGTAGGAACAAAGGCATTATCAGGAAGAATTGCCATGGCAACAACGTAAGCAAAATAGCCAGAAGAACAAGCCATATCAGTGTTGCCGCCACAAAATATGGTGTTTAAACTATAAAGCAAGGTGAGAAGATGTGAAGAAGTGACTGACCAGAGTTTCGAGAATGATAGAGGATGTTATTGGAAGTCTTAAGATTTAGTAGACTTAATGACTACATGTGCCGATGATGGTGATGATGATGATGATGATGATGATGGGGAAGAGGCGGTGATTGTAGCCTCTTGAGATAAAGCCCAAGTTAGCTGTAGTTGTTGTTGTTGTTGTTTAAACCTCAGATCAATCTTCAATGAGTAAACATATCAAAGTTATTTCAACCATGGCATCACATCATTTCAGGGATATCTGGGACTAGATCATCTGTTCTGCTTTTCCTTTTTTCAAAACAGTTGTGCATGATTTATTGCGGGTTTGGCTGCTACCGTTAGTAGTTCAAATGACTAATGTAAAAGATCTCTTAACTGGCTCAAAAACTAGCTTTGTAAATGAGGTGTGTTTTATTAATCTTCACCAGTATATTACTGGTATTGTTTTATTGCCACTGATAAGGTTTCAACCTCAGACACTGAAATATTAAATTGCCTCACGTGTATTACTTCAACAGGACTTCTCAATAGGCTGAATTTTTGTTTTAAGGAGCTGCTCCAAGCTCTAAAGAGTATGTGGTACTGGGTACAGAGTGAGCAGTAGATGTAAGTGTGCATGTGTGAGGTGGGAGTTACAGCTTTTAATTGCCTTAATTTTCAAATGTATCTTTAATTTTTATTCAGATTATGAATCATTTGGTGATATTAGTAGCTGAGCTGTCTTTTACTGGTGATCAACCAGTGGGCAGCAATGTTTTACGATGTATTTAATTTTACAGAATCATGTCAATGTACAGTGAAAATTGTTAGTAAAAGAAAATAAGTCAACCATTAAAGATATTTGAGAAGCACCAGTACAGTTGACTGAACAGTTCTACATATATCATATTACCAGTGAACCTTTTATAGATTATAGAATGATAAACTAGCAAGTCAAAAGACCACTCGACCATTCTTTCTTTCTCCTTCATTCTCTATCTTTCTTTGACAAAGACAAATATAAAAACAACTGGCTATCTCCAAAAATTTGTAGTCACATGTCTTTTTTAAAAAATTGTTATAAAAACTATTTTGCAGAGTATGTCTACATGTCTGTACATATTGCTGACAAAATTGTTAGCGAGTTGGTTGGGTAAAATGATTAGCAGCCTTTATTCCAGCTCTTAAAACATTCTGAGATCAAATTCTGCTGAGGTCGGCTTTGCCTTTCATCTTTGGGGGATGGGGTGGGATTGATAAAATACGTTGCAGTTGAGTACAGGGAGGTTGGTGTAATCAACAAATCCCTTTCCCCCAAATTGCTGGGCTTGTGCCAAAATTTGAAACAATTGCTACTACTACTACTACTACTACTACTACTATTACTACTACTACTACTACTACTACTAGGGTGGTGAGCTGGCAAAATTGTTACCCCGCTAGACAAAATGCTGCTATGCGTTTTGTCCAGTGTGTTAATCATTTGACTATACACTTTCCCCCAGATCTCAGGACTTGTACCTATAGAAGAAAGAATTATTATTATTATTATTATTATTATTATCATCATCATCATCATAATTTTTTATTCTGGCCTTGTGCCAAAATTTAAAGCCAAAATTATTATTATTATAAAACTATTACATGTTACTTTAGTTAGCAGGGATGTTGTTTGAGATTTGGGGATAACAAGTCTCCTCAAATTTCAAAAATCATCCTTAAGATTCTTACAGAAAACAGGATAGCCCCTTTCTGCAGGTCAACAACAATTCCAATATTCGGTCTCTTGGGTAGCAATTTGGGTATTGTGCTAAGTGCGCCTATTACCATTGAAACTATTGTTACCTGCGTCTTCTACAATCTCTGGCTAGGTCCTGATATTTCTCAATTGCCTCAATTTCTTTGGTATCTACTGTTTTTTTTTTCTCTTTATGGATTTTTAGAGATTTTGTCAGCAAGTGATTTAAAATTTGAAGACACGCAAATATTTCACTCAGGAAGAAAGGATTTTTGACCTCTGATGTAGATGGTCCCTTAGCTCATTACAAGAATTTCTTTATTGATGAGTACAAGAGCTAAATGTTAATCTAGTCCATTATTTAATGGTTAAAACAGGAACTTATAGTCTAGATGCCCAAAGTACATTACTGTATCAAATCATCCCTTTTACAATATTTCTCTTTCTTTCCTTGATACATTACTATCTCTTTTACCATATTCTTCACTACTGCAACAATTAAAAAGTTAAACAACTGGATTCAATTCACAAATACAATTTATGATTTCAATTAAAATAAAACTGAATTTCAATAAATAAATTTTTTTCTCATGTAAAGATTTTAATTTTCTTCAAGAGGAAAGCAATTTTTCTTCACCAGCTCTTCTATACACACACACCTCTACGCATGAATAAACCTCTTTCACAGCAATAATTTCTGAAGATTTTCACTATGAAAAGAAAAACTATTTTAACACAAGATATAAGGATTATTTAAATTACATGAAGAATTAATAAGAAAAAGAATTAAAAAAAAAAAATTGTTAAACAATCAATTTATATGTGATGTGATGATGAGTGGAAAACAACTGCTAAAACTAAGTCCAAATATTGAGGTTGTATAGAATAAGAAAAGAAAAAAAAAGATAAGAATTCTTTAAAATTGTAATAATAATTCAAAATTAAAGGCCTAAAACATAACTTGGAAATATATTTCAAAAACATACAAGAGAGAGAGAAACTACATGGAAAGAAGCAGAGAAAAAATGAAAGGCAAAAAAGACAATTTCTTAATTGTTCCAAACTTATACTTTCCAGATTAACATTCCAAATACTTTAATGGAAAATATGAAGTTTCTTTATGACTCATTTTTCTCTTGACATTCGTTTTTTTTTTTTCTAAATATCTTTAATTCCTTGAAGTCAATGCCTTATCTTGTTTTATCTTGCAAATAGTTCAAAGTTTTAGTTTCTCTTTTGATCAACTATTATATAACTGCACATAGTATAGATGGCAAACTGGAATTATTCATTTATTCTGTAAACAAGAAAACATTTTCTATATCAATAAATGTACACTTTTATATATATTTCATATTATTTCACTTATCACGTCATCAGAAAATCCAGAGATGAATGACTATACTTCACTAAAGAAGTCTGAATAAGACCAAATCATGTCTAGAGTTATCTCCCTTACTTGAATGGAAATTAAAAACAGCAAATATTAGTAATTTACAAACACAATCTATTTTGTTTTTTCACATATCTCATACTTATCTCTAGGTAGTTTTTTTAATACTCCATGCATTAAATATGTCAACATAAACATATATTACTATAAATATTATTATTATTATTATTAACAGAATTGTCACTTGTCACTACTTCTCCATTTATTGTAGAAAACATATATTACTATATATTCTAAGATAAAACATTACAAGAACAACTTGGCAATTATAATTAAATTCCCATCATTTCTGTTGCACATTCTTCATTTTTTTTCTAATAATGAGCGTAACCACTGATTCAATATGACTACTTATTCACTTCTTTGTTACAGATGTACCCTTAACTTAAATCCC